>NC_085976.1:14944605-15163845 GCF_910591565.1 Cydia splendana
GAAATTCTGTAGTATCGCTACATGGCACCTATTCTAACTTAGAATAGGGGCCAGAATTTATAACACGCTGACAATAAAATTGTCACCATTCGTTAGTGGTAGAACAAGTAAACATTGACTAACATCTGCTGTCGTTATTTACCGACTCAGTAATGTACCTACAGGAAATTGTCAGTGTCAGATGACAATTGTCAAGTTGTTGAAATAGGCACCTCGCGCTGTAGCAAATCCATTATTAGTATTATCACACAACCCCACACAACACAACACAAAACACAAGAGCAGACGATTCAATGGAGCCACGCCGTTCTGTGGCCTAAATAGTGTTTAGTTTTAAGAGTTTTAAGTTTATTCAGTTTATAGTCTAAGATATGTATAAGGTATTAAAAATACCTTATCTAAATATATAAACGTGAAAGACCTGACTGACTGACTGACTGACTGACTGACTGACTTAAATCAACGCACAGCCCAAACAGTTGGGACTAGAAAGTCCAAATTTGGCAACTAGATTCCTTATAAGGTCTAGGGGTCCACTAAGAAAGGATTTTTCAAAATTCATCCCCTAAAGGAGTGAAATGGGGGTCCAAAGTTTGTATGGGGAAACAAGATTAGTTAGACTATTTTATTCCAAATTTCACAGGAGTATTCCTAAAGATAAATGAGTAAACACGTGTTTCAGGTTTTTTGAAAATTGAACCCCTAAGAGGGGGAAAAGTCCCCAATAGGGTTGATATCTCAAAATATCAATATGGGTATCGTTTTCATAGTATTTTGAGACGCTAATAACAAAAATGGCATCAAAATTAAAATATAACGTAGCCGACGTGAACTATGGCCCCTGGTGGGGAATGCTAATTACGAAGATAGCATAGACGGTTGTAACATACACGCTGATTTACAGCCACACGTGATCCAGACTTTTGAGAATGCAATGCCTTAAAGTAAATTTTTTTAGCTATTAGCTCAGGGAAAATTTCACTAATACCTACAATGGCTGTTGAATCGTTGGATATTGATGGGACCATGTTGGCTCATACCGTAGTACCTATAATTGGAGATGGAGCCTGTCAGGCCGCGTAGCCAAGATGCCAATCGCTTACTCTCCGTAGCGATCGAAACGCAACTGTCACTGTCGCGCTAATATGGAAGAGTGATAGAGAGACATAATGCTTTTCGTTGTCGAAGCGATAGCGATTGTAACCTTGGCTAGGCCGGCTGTTTCGCGCCATCTCCTATCTTCTGTATGATACGCAGGTGATGGCCAGGGAGGTGCGCGAGCAAATCGTTAGTCACGTGGTGGCCAACTGGGAGGAGTTTATTATTATGTCTCATAAAAGTAACGGTGATAATTACTCCAGCTCCGTTGAATACTGCCTTGAAATGTCGCGCCCTTTTACTTACGGTAGTCTCTGCGAGTTGGTAGCGGCAGGACAACTGTTTCCGTGGGTTTTCGAAGTTTACCGCAACAATGAGCTATATATGAGAGTTGGTACTGTGGGTAATCCGGTGGGCCAACTAAGATTATCAAGTGATTTGTCTAGCGGTCATTTTGACGTATATATTCGCAGTGAATTACTCGTAAGACCCACAATATCAGAGCCCCCTTCTTCACTCCTCTCTGTGGTTGCCAAGAAGATTACCACGAGAAGGAATGAAGAGATTACCACCCCACCACCCCATTTAGAATCAGACTCATCATTATCTCTTACCGCTACCAAAACAGTTACTAAAAAACGCCGTGCCAGGTTCACGAATACTACACGGAACAAACAACTAAAAGCTGCCGCAAATAAATATATGCAAAACAAATCATCAGATCACCAAGCTGCCGTAAGCAATTACCAAAAAATGAACCCTGATGTACACAGAGAAGCAGTAGCTAGGTATCAGCAAGCCCACCCCGAGGTAAACCGTGACACCTCCGCTAGGTATCAGCAAACCCACCCCGAGGTAAACCGTGACACCTCCGCTAGGTATCAGCAAATCACACACACTGATACACTTCATCCATCATCAATATTCATCAATTTACATGTAAAACTCCGCACCATTTTGCAATTCTCTCTCAAGTTGCCGTTTAATGTCGTCCGAAAAACTGTCCTTATATTTTTCCCAGAGACTTAACGGGTCAGTAAGTTGACAAAAAACTAACATTATTATGAAAAGTTCACGCAGCTTGAAGGGAGAATCGCACAACGCAGCTTCCTCTAAAGTTGAGTCCCAATGTTTATCGTCCTCTAGCAATCCAAGGGAGAACCACTAATGTAGTGTATAAGGAGGTGCTACAGGTACAAAAGGCTACAACTACATAAATAAAAAATGTAAATTAAAAGGTGTTAGGTACAAAACGTACATTAGATTATATTAAATAAGTCGAGCTCGATTAATCGATATAATTACAATTCAGTACGGTTACCATCAGTTTGTCACTGACATAAACGCCGTCGAGAACGTAATTTACTTTCTATATATTCCGTTTGCACTAATATGCGAGTGCGAGCGAGATGTATAGAAAGTAAATTACGTTCTCGACGGCGTTTATGTCAGTGACAAACTGATGGTAACCGTACTGGTGTCTTCAAGTCAAGAGTGAATACTGTGAATAAGCTTTTACTGAAATAGTGAGCTACACCTTCGGCCTTGTCATCACTTTCCAGCAGGTGAGACTAAGGTCAGTCACTGTTCAGTCCGTAAAAAAAAAACAAAATTAAAAAAACTCTCCTGCGCGTGCGAAGCCGCGGGCAAAAGCTAGTAGATATATAAGTATTAAAAATACCTTATAGTTTTTAGACTTTTAAGTTTATTCAGTTTATAGTCTATATCTATTAGGTATTAAAAATACCTTCTAGATATAGACTATAAACTGAATAAACTTAAAACTCTTAAAACTAAACACTATTTAAGCCACAGAACGGCGCGCGGCGTGGCTCCATTGAATCGTCTGCTCTTGTGTTTTGTGTTGTGTTGTGTGGGGTTGTGTGATAATACTGATAATGGATTTGCTATATTCACAAATTTTGTAATAATGGGCCTTGTTGCCTGATTCAATTTTAAAATAAACTAAAATAAATAAATAAAATATGTCAAGCCACGATTACATATAGTATTTACGTATTATCTAGGTATTCTTTTAGGGATACATTGTAGGAATCGACAATTGGGCATCAAACATGGTGACAGTTAAAGTGGCCAAATATATCGCTACTCAACTACTAACTACATTTATGTCTTAACCCTTTAAAATATTGTTTTCGCTAGGGCAACTTTTTACCCCCACTACATATCTTGGCCGCTGTATTTTGCAAAATATACCGGGTGTGGCCTGTAACATGAGCAAAAAATTAAACTGTAGGCTGTACTCCTCATACTGACCAACATTTGTTCAGCGACTTTTAAAAATAACTTGTGGTTTGATTTTTAATACACTTTAAAGTTTATTCTAAGACGCAATGTATTGCGAATTTTGTTATGTTTAAGGCGTGACAAGCAACGTCAATCACAATGATATGGCGTGGCGATGGCGTCCATTGAAGATAATATTTATTTTGTATGAAAAATAGGGAGTCTAAATACTTCATAATTTTTAAAAGTTGTTGAACAAAAGTGTCACCGTTTGAGGAGTACAATCTATGTTTTAATTATTTGCTCGTGTCACAGGCCACACCCGGTATATATTACCTACTTAGGGCCCAAAGTGTAGTCGAGATGACAACGCAATTACAAATTTACCCACTAAGTACCAACAAATATTAAACAAGCAAATAGCATCTTAGGCTGATTCTATTTATAAAACGATTACACATCAATAAATAAAGAAATAGGTATCATTAAGTTTGTGTATATAAAGTATGTGATATTGACATACATATTTGGCCAGTGATAAAATTAGAATGCTTGACCATGCTAGAAAACAAAGAAGACCAACTAAAAGTAGAGTTAAGTACGATCACGATCTCTTTTCGTAATTTTTTGAAATTCTCCGAGTAAGAATTTCTTCTTCTATGTCTATGCATTCAAACTTTTAGTTTTAAGTCTCGTTTAACCAAGACAGGTTTAGCAGTAGCAGTAGTAACATTCTTTACTGTGCACAATTAAATACATTATAATTAACATATGTCTATGTCTATGTCATAACGAGCTAAGCAAGACCAGGCGGTCTTATCGCTAAAAAGCGATCTCTTCCAGACAACCAACTCAAAAGGTTTAGGGCAAGCAAAAGTGTGTGGCGTTTCCTCTGTTACTGGCAACGTCGTACCACAAGATCTAACAGATGGCGTTAGCGTAACCACTCCTATATAAAGAGTGCAACCTTCTATGAAGCGCCATAACATCTACATCGCGCTAACGGAGTTCCGAATATCCGTTGTAGTAAATACAACTCCTAGCAAACTCTCATCGGACTTCGGTCCCTATGGTATAACACCCGCCTGGAAAGACAACTTTAGGTATGGTTTACTTTTCGAGCGATGGCGCCATACCTTTGGCCTATACATCCAGTAGATGGCAACACTTTTTGACTTTTAACGAATGTAACACATATTAGTGGAAGAACAAGGATCAAACTCAAATGGCGGTCTATAACTTTTGGTAGGCGGGCAAAAGATGGCAGTAAATTTACTGTGGCTACAAAAATTACTTCGTAATCCGCCTCTATACTAAATTCTCTTTGGTTCATGGTCATCCTTCATACACGTGAATGGAAAAGCTGTTATATCTATTGCCTAAGATAGTTTCATATGAATCTAGTTTAAGAATAGATATCGGCACGGCTCATTTAACTAAATGATAATCACGTATCGAGATAAATTTACCACTCCGAGTGATTCATACTAATACAAAGTCATTCAATGAATGCGTGAAATTTCATATTCAAAAAACCGGCCAAGTGCGAGTCGAACTCGCGCAAGAAGGGTTCCGTACCATTACGCATGTGACGTCACAATCAAATTATATACTCTTTATAGTTTTATACGGGTTTTAAAGTAGAAATTGTGTCTAAAAATAACTGCTGTCTACGTTTCTCTATTAATCTTTTGGTGCTATATTTCTTCTTCCATGGTATAAAATAATTTATTTTAAATACAGTTAAATACCTTATATGTACAACCTGTATGTTTTTGGGGTATTCAGTAAAATATTTCTAATTATTTAAGCACGTGCCTAACAAAAACTAACCAATCTGTTTTCAATTATGTTATTGATTTTAATAGGTAAGTACCTAACGATAATGTAAAACTAAATTATGTGTAATATACAATTAACGCTTTACCGCATACAATGCCATATATGGCGGATATGATATTCAACACTAATGACAGCTATTAAAGTTCAAATTTAAACAAATATTTTTTAGTAAGGGGTTAATTGAGTTTTAGTTCAAAGTTATTAATGCAATTTGCCAATAATTACACTAAATATTCGCTTGATCATTCGCAATTACTGAGGGTATTTGGACAATATTACTGTTTAACGATACTACATGCTATTGTTTACCTGTTAGTAAAGTTAATGATTGACATTTGTGACTAACACAATAAACAATACCTACCCTACGACCTTGTCAAAGATATTTTGACAATTTACTTATTTAGAAGTACGAGTAGATGTGCTTTAAACATATAATTAAACATGGAAAATTACTTCGTCGATATTTTTGTTAATTTATGTGCATTCTATATGGGATTTAAGTAGTTTACCTTTAAAATAAGTAGTCAATTCAAGTAGATTGCATAATAAACACACGAAAAATTACACATAGTCAGGACTATACTAGGTCCCATAGAAAAGGTAAGCAAGTAAAGTATGTATGACATAATTTGAAATAAGTATATGTATAACCTACCTAATATTTTCACAAGCTCTAATCTAGTAGTTAAATCTAATATTTTTATTGAAATTTAAATAATTTTGTAAATTATTGATAGAATCATGATTGTTATCAAAATCTGCGTGATTACGAAATTATAAACGTAAATAGGTTTAAACTTTTTTTCGAATTTTAGCGGATCAGATTGTAGGGTACAGTCGCCATCAGATATATCGGAGCGGCCAAGGCGCTCACAAATATCTGAACACGCCTCTGTTGACAAACCGTTAGAGTGCGTCGTCAGATATTTTTGAGCACCTTGGCCGCTCCGATATATCTGAGATTCCGATTACTTTAAAAAAATATTTTGTAGTTAATTACATATTTTTTTCTTACCTATAATCCAAGTCTAACACTTCAAAGTTAAACACAGACGAGTACATCCCAGCGAGGAAAACCGGTATCAAAATTAAAAAATAATTCCATATATTAAACTTTTTAAACGGTCCCAATTCGTGTAAAATATCGTCCACTGTCACTTCGTTTTGTTTCTTCTCTGGATCCATTGTTCAAATAAAAACAAACATACAAACACTAACTCACAACTTTAAGTTCCGTCTAATTAAATTTTGTCATAAACCAACTAAGTCAAAATACCTAAATGTTAAATTAAGTTTTTCTCAATTGATTATATTATTTATTTTTGACACGTTTACATTTTTATTTGAAACGTTTACCGTTTATTTATTAAACGTTTTAACGTTATAATTTGAACCGGTAACGTGCGTTCGCGCCGGTCGGTCACCGGGCCGAAAGTGCGCGCGCACGCGTCGGGCCTAGGTTTATGACTTTTGCCGTGCGCCTAATTGTCTACGATATCGATTAAATTGCAATGAAAACCGAAATTTCTTTGAATAAAATAAATAAATAAATCATTTATTCAGATGAAATAAACCCTATTATACAGATTGTTGACAGGGCAGTTGTTTTGTTGGCTTTTATTTAGTCCTTGGTGTAAAAGTTCTACTTTCTCACAGAGTACCATCTCCCACACTGTTAACTGTACATCTGTGTACCTTATGCCTTTTGTAATAAGGTCCACCGATGTACAGTTAGGAGTGTTGCTGTTTGTACCTACTAGTACTTAATAAAATGTTACCTTCTACTTTTATGCAATAAGTGCCAGTGCCTCTCTCTCTCTCTTCCCAGCTATCTATCCCACATGGTGGTGGGGTCAACTTTCCTGCTTAACCTTCTCCACTTCGCCCTGTCCACGACATCGTCCTCGGATAACCTGCACTTACTCATGTCCTTTAGCACTACATCCTTCCATCTTGTTCTGGGTCTGCCCCTAGATCTTCGACTTGGGATGGAAAGTTGTAGTGCCTTTCCTACGTAGTCGGAAGGTCTTTTTACGTGATCATACCATCGCAGCCTGCACTCCCGCATTTTATCGGCGATGTCGCGCACGCCCACGCTTCCTCGTTACGGATTTTGTCGAGCCTGGTAACGCCGCACATCCACCGCAGCATCTTCATCTCGGCAACTTGGATGGTATGCACGACTGCACGTGTCTTTGAGTCGTTGCCCAGTGCCATTATAAATGCTTAGAAGGGTCCACCTTTTCACAGATAATGGAAACAGTTTTGAAATAATCATACTGCTATAAGTAGGGTGTGTAAACACATCCCATATAACTAAATAAATAAACAACCAATAGGCAACCTCACCACATGATTTTTTCAAACTACCTACATTTTGTCTGTATGAGGCAGATGGTTTAGACAGTGGGGAGATACTCCTGACTTCGGTCAAACTCGGCTCCGTTCGGCTCAGCATTGCTCCGAGCAATTATTAGGGTTGGCACCACTTGACATCCTTTTGCGTGCACGACCACAGATAAGATAATGACTTGAATTTTGACAACCCTAAATAGCCGAAAGGGATAGTGCCATACATTAGAAAGGGATAGCACGATTCGTCCCTGAATCGCTGTCAAACTTCGGTTTTGTAGGAAGTGTCCTTTCTTATTTATTCTGTGGTTTAGATAGAGAATTAATTTACCCTTTTGCCATAGCTTTACGAAATACACAGCCTGCTCGTGTTATCTTTATTGCTGACGTGGGCCACGACTCACCAACAACTAGCGTTAGCGAAGGTCGCCTTTTCAGCTTGGGAACAAGTGCTTTCGCTTGTCCGGATGTCTCTGCAGGCGCTTCAGACCATTGTGACTTCGTCGTGAAATAATGACTCAACCAGGTAAATATTATTTTTTAGGGTTCCGTACCCAAAGGCTAAAAACTGGACCCTATTAGGTACCTACTAAGACTCCACTGTCCGTCTGTCCATCTGTCTGTCACCTGGCTGTATCTCATGAACCGTGACAGCTAGACAGTTGAAATTTTCACAGGTGATCTGTTGCCGCTATAACAACAAATACTAAAAAGTGCGGAACCCTCGGTGGGCGAGTCCGACTCGCAATTGTCCGGTTTTTTTTATTACCTTACGCCGTCTGTGTAGAGGTTCACGTCTAAGTTTACTTAACTATGTTTGCTCTAAGCATTCGCGCCACCATAGCTCGGCAAGCATTTGAAATGACCCCTTGTCAGCCATCGCCACTAAATCTTGTATGCCTGCTGAACGGACAGCTACAGTTTAATTGCGAATTCCTATATTCGCGTTCCCTTACGCGATCTAACGCTTCGCTTGTTTAGTGCCAATGTGATTTACTGTACGCAGTAGCGGAATAACACCGACGTTCGTAACACGGGGTTAAAGGGTCAGTAATATTGAAGTAAATTTGAATTAATAGCTTTAATCCAATAATTCATCAATATGTGTAAATAGTATTAGGTATCAGAGCGGATTGATACGATACGATTTCTGGCGTAATAAATGTAATAATCACTACACCATAAAAAACAAAGTCCCCCGCCGCGTCTGTCTGTGTGTATGTTCGCGATAAACTCAATAACTACTGAACGGATTTTCATGCGGTTTTCACCTATCGGTAGAGTGATTCTTAAGGAAGGTGTATGTATAATTAGTTAAACCGTGCAAAGCCGGAGCAGGTCGCTAGTGAACAATAAAAACCGAACTGAAGCGTAGGTTTACCAAAAAGGTTGTTTATTTATAATAAACATATCTGAACACGCGCTCTAACGCCTTGACAATAGAGTCGTGTTCAGATATTTGTGAGCACCTTAGCCGCTCCGATATATTTGATGACGACTGTACCTTTAAGGTACTAAGTTAGGACGTTGAAAACCCAGCGCTTGTTTGGCGATAGCAGATATTTTACTCGCACACATTAAAATTCAATCCAAAACTGAAAAGTTTAAAGATTTAAAGACTTTCCTATCCGCCTTTAAATTATGTAACCAACCCCATCTTTCCCACATCAGCCGATATCAAACTATCGGAACGGCGTTACGGAAATGTGCTTCTAATGCCATTGGATCGCAATTTGGCTGGAGTTCATAGAAGCTAGCTCGATGCAAGAAAAATATCCCAGATATTGCAATTTGGGAGAGATTGAAAAACTGCTCCAAGACGGAGATGGTTGAAAAGTAGAAAATGGTTTGAGTAAGTTACTCTTTGTTATATTTTATTTTGTTTCTTAAAGCGCAGGGAATAACAGTTAATGAATGGAATTCATTCATGAAGTGGGTAATTTTACCTGCCACACCGTTGACGGTGTAAGGTTTGAACCTCACCCTGCAATGTAAATGTCGTCTATTAAACGTCTATCAAGAGCAAAACGTGCATGAACTGCAGGGGGCAGCACAGGCGTCCCCTGTTAAAAGTGTAAATGTCAAGTTTAAGCTTCCAATGTAGCCTACAAAATGGCAGAGCCTACTATGCACAAGAAAACGTACGTGAACTGGAGCTGCTCACTTGCTTTAACGTGAAGTGTCAATGTTCAGTTTAAGTTTCCGATTTAGACCACAAGATGGCAGACCCACGGTGTTAAAAGGTGACAGTTATTTTATCACGTGGATAAAGATGGATAAAACTATCCATAATATGCTGGCTGCATTACCTACCTAAGATAAATGAAAAATCTAAATTTGTTACTAATATTTGAACCTATGGTGTAATAAATATAATATCTAATCTATTTGTAAGGCTACTTTAATAAGTTAGTTATTAATGTTACAGTAATACCATAATATTACTTTTTAAAGTCTATAAAATATGCGATATACCTATACATCAGATTTTCCTGGTAACATACAATAGAATTACAAATACAGATCGGTATATCTATTCTTAAGACATGTTCAGAATAAGATTACTTTAGACCGCAAGACGCAACGAAATGCCAGGTGAATAGAAATAGTAGCGAATTGCAATAGAATGCACCATTGCTCTTACATTATTTATACAAGTACCTACTAAACCTACTTACTTCTGGTAAAATCTGGCATCTTCAGCTACCTAATGCTCCGATGCTAAAGCGTAAGTAGAAGTAGATGAGCCTTAGACCATTACAAAATCGCCCCATTTTAATTAGTGGTCCGGGGTTCGTAACTCCTTACACATAGGTACCTACTCAAAAATAGGAAATGATTTCCCTATTTCATATAAGTACCTATCTAAATACTTTTTATGGAGAAATGTAAAGACAAATCCTTATTTTTAAAACTATTACTTATCTCTATAAATACGCTCATGCAAGATGCAAAACCTGATATTGAAATCAAATTGGTATCATATTTGCCTTTTCTGAATACACCCTTAAGTCCGTTCATTATTACTAGTGCACTCAATAGTCTCGGATGGCATTAAGAATTGCAGTTGCAAGTTTTTTAAAATACAAAACAGTGATTTTTTATAAATACTCAAGTATTGGTTTTCCGTTGCAATGTTCCCGTGTTGCGCCGCTCCGTGAACTTACTGCGATATCCGATATTGGTTTATATGCGCTAGTGATGTGGAATTTATCGATATATAATATAAACTTAGAGTCCGTCTAGGTTAACTTAACACCGACTTGAACAGAGCACAGTGAGACAGGTCTGTGACGTCACCTGTGTCACCCTGTGTGTCACTCACGGTGTCATTAGAAAATTTATAAATATTATTTCATAAAGTTAATTTAAAAATCATGCATGTACCTACTATTGAAAATGGTTAAACTATTGTTATTTATGAAATTAAACGTAGGTATAGAGTACCTACGTGTAAATAAATAATTGACTAGCTTAAGAAGAAGAAGAAAGCTTGTGTTATGTTTAGGTACAGTAACTTATTATTTTCCAAGAACTTTTTAGATAATTCCCTAAATATTTTTCTATTTCGTCTTTCCCATAACTTTCCCAAAGCTAGAGTAATCATGGAGATTTTTAATGATTTGATATAATTATGTTACTTAGTTTTAGAGTTGATTACAAGAATTATCGACAAAAACTATCGATACAACACCCCGCACTGATTTCGCAAACCTCTTTGTGGGATTGAAACTTTTTGACTCAGAAGGATTGTTATCCACAAAGTGGCTCCAAACGTATGCGCTCAAAACTACGAGAGGTAAGTCTCGAAATCTCTCCCGACACAATCTGTTCGATATGTGAGAAGTTGCATCGACGTCTGATGGTAAACAACTTTACAAGTAGACGTCAAGATATTTTCTATTAAATTCTCAACACTATACTGAAATACAGGGACCAATGGCTATAACCGATTTAAACCGAGTTATATCCGATTTAAAATTCAAATAATTTTCCAACGCTAGTGCGAGGGAGACACGGGGTTGCGGATTGATTATTAGTGACAATCAGTCCAATTCGGACTTACACTGACATTCGAATAATATTTGAATTATATAATTTAGTACCCGTGCGTCCCGTCCGTGTCAATACACAGATGGTAAGTACGAACAAGTATAAGTACGAAGAGGGAAGCCACGTTTGGTATACAGATGGTTCCAAAAAAGGCAATGATGTAGGATGTGGGATCTATGGTGAGAGACCTAAGCTCAGAGCTAGCGTCAGCATGGGCACACAGGCCTCAATCTTCCAGGCAGAAGTCTTCGCCATCAACAAATGCGCGGAGATCAACCTGGATAGAAACCTAAGACACCAGCATATCTACATCAACTCAGACAGCCAGGCTGCTCTGCTGGCACTAGAATCCCTTGAGTCAAACTCAAAACTAGTCCAGAACTGTAAAACAAACCTAAATGCACTGGCTAACTCCAACAAGGTCACACTTAGATGGGTACCAGGGCACTCCGACATTAACGGAAACGAAGAAGCGGACGAACTTGCTAGAAAGGGCGCAGACACACCCCTGGTCGGCCCAGAACCGTTCTGTGGAATCACAAAACGGGATGCATATTCTCTGCTCAGCAAGTTAGAAAAAACGAGAGCAACCGAGTGGTGGAAGTTCGTTAAAGGACAAGAACACTCGAAAGCTCTAATCAAAGGGTTCAACAGCAGAACTGCTAAGGAGCTTTTAGGACTCAAAAGGCACAAAACCTGCGCGGTAACCAGAATACTGACTGGACACTGTAAGTTGAATAAACATATGTTTCAAATTGGGAAGAAACAAGATGCGACATGCAGGTTCTGTCAGGAGTCAGAGGAGACTGCAATGCACATTCTCTGCTCTTGTGGACCACTAATGTCAAAAAGAAGTACCTACCTAGGGCGACACGTAGTGCAACCCTATGAGGTACAGAACATTACGGCCCAAAGAATCTGGAACTTTCTGGATGCAACGGGCATTAGTAATGAACTTTAAAGGGCCGTCACAATAGATCAATGCTGGTCGATGCGACACTCAAAGGCCCACAACACCACAATAATAAGTACGAACAAGTACGAGCGTACCTATTACTAGAGAGCTAACCAATTTAATTCCTTACTTAACTATGATGTATCAAATCAACATAAAAAATCGGGCAAGTGCGAGTCGGACTCGCGCACGAAGGGTTCCGTACCATATAAAAAAAAACAAATAAAAAAGGAAAAAAAAACGGTCACCCATCCAAGTACTGACCACTCCCGACGTTGCTTAACTTTGGTCAAAAATCACGTTTGTTGTATGGGAGCCCCATTTAAATCTTTATTTTATTCTGTTTTTAGTATTTGTTGTTATAGCGGCAACAGAAATACATCATCTGTGAAGATTTCAACTGTTATAACTTAGAATTCGTGAGATGCAGCCTGGTGACAGACGGACGGACGGACGGACGGACGGACGGACGGACGGACGGACAGCGAAGTCTTAGTAATAGGGTCCCGTTTTACCCTTTGGGTACGGAACCCTAAAAAGGTGATAATTTACACAGGAAAAATATGCGGTTATCAATAAAATTAATAGAATTGACTTTGCGGTAAACCCCAGATGAAGAGACTAGGTACACGTTCCTGTCACGTTTCCTTAGGTACAGTCAGCAGCGATAGTACAACCGTACCGCCTACAACTTATCTGCTTTGCCTAAAGGTTGACTGGTAGAGAATGCCTTATGGCATTAAGTTCGCCTTTTGTACAGTGTGTTTTCTTATGTGCAATAAAGATTAAATAAATAAATAAATAAATAGTAGCGGATAAAACAACGCGCTAGTAGTACTTACCTATATGCTTCGCACGGGTTAACAAATTATACACCTAAACCTTCCTCAAGAATCACTCTATTGACAGGGGAAAACCGCATGAAAATCCGTTAAGTAGTTTTTGAGTTTATCGCGAACATACAAACACACAAACAGACAGACGGTGGGACTGTGTTTTATAAGGTGTAGTGATTATTTGTTTATTACTTAACTTAAGGAATTTTCTACCTTGCTGCCTTTTTCTATGATGTTGGGCGACGCATGCGGGAGAGGGGTTTGGATCCTCGGTCTGGATGTTTCCTGATGCAAATGTTAGCCATCGCGGTTGAACGTGGCAACGCGGCGAGCGTGTTTTTTTATTTGTTTTTTTATTTATCTTTAGGAATTAGGAATCTCACGTTGAACTGGCAAATACCTATCTATGCGTACAAAACCCAACCTGTACGGCTACCACCAGTTTTGACATTGACATAACGCTCACGTTTACGTAACTTACTTTCTATGCATCTCGCTCGTACTCGCATATGCGAGCAATAGTGCAAGCGAGATGTACAGAAAGTAAATTACGTAGACGTGAGCGTTATGTCAATGTTAAAACTGATGGTAGAGGCTCTTTAGTTTGCAGCTTTAACCCTTTACCAGGCTGACATTTCAAAAATGACAATCGAATGTCATTCTTACTCATCGAAAATAGAACACATGTTTGAAGTGCTGCATGTGGCAAATATATATCCCTTAGCCTGGTAAAGGGTTAAATGGAAGATATTCAATTGAACATACTCGTATGAGAAAACCCATAGATGACTGATGCTGGTTTACTACAAAAGTATGTATGTAGTTTGCTCACTAAATCCATTAATTTATAATTATTCTCGAGTTAGACCAAGATAAGCCTGCAGCGATTTTGATAGCCCAGTGCAAGTAATATTTATAGGTACGTCATAATTTAATAGAAGTTTGACGTTTAAAATAACACTTGCACTGCGTGGGCTATCAAAATCGCTGCAGACCTTTCTTGGTCTAACTCTAATTGGTCTAATATTTTAAAAACTAGAACACAATGTAGCTGGAACTAAATGATTGCTACGACATCTGCGTTTAGCCTCATTTTGTAAGTGCCTTATGGTAAATGTTTATCCTCCGAAACAATTTAGGTAAGGGAATTAGAAGCACTTACCTATTAGGCACATGGGTACTACGGAAAGTGCTGTCTCATGTATGTACGCGTGCCTAATTCCTGAGCTACTCGTGTTACCCGGAGGATTAATTTTTCTCAATTAAGAAATAAAAGTAGCATAATTTTCGGCTAGTGCTTGAAATTACTCTTGTACGTGATTCCATGGCATTGACGCATTTTGACTGCCAAAAACAATTATTTTAATCGTCAGCAACTATAGTTTGGCAAGTCATTTCCGTCAGTAAAAAAGGCGGCAAATTAAAAAAAAATTTACTCGCGCTAACCGTGCTAACATAAAAAAAATGAATTTCGCGGCTTTTTCTACTGACAAAATGAGTTTGCGAGAATATTTATTACTCTTTTTTTTTACGTCAGATACCATGATTTCATAGTATTAACTATTAAGTTTATTAGTAAATAATTTACATGGTAGTCAGGTACTTATAGGAAACTATTATAAGTATTTTTCACTAGAAATCTTAGCTTAGCTTATTTAAGCCCCATTTAGACGATTCAAGAAGTTGCATGCAATTTTCTTTATACATATTGTAGTCTGTTCGAGAAACGAAAAACGGTGAAAAATAGAGATAATACTCCTAAAAATACGTGTGATACCTCATTAGATTCGTAATGATGTCTAGAAAAACGTAGTCGAAGCGTACGTGTATTAGCACACAAAAAATTACAAAAGTTATTAACAAAAAAAGGGAGATAAAAGTAGATTTTACTTATTTCCCAAATATCTCAAAAAGTATTAATATTTAAGAAACCAAAATTAATATTATAAAAGAGGAGGATATTTCCAATCAAAAATTCCATACTTCCAGAACTGTATATCCAATATTTATACTTTTTATTCAACGCTGAACACAGCCCTCCGCGCCTCATTTTCGGAAAACGCGCGCGGCGTGAAAAAGCGATTACGTAACATTAAATATAATTTTAAAGGTATTAAATATTCATTGAAAAATTAAAAAAATATATGGTGTATTTAGAACATGTCAACAAATGTAATACTTGTAGAAATTTATCTTAAAGTTATTTTTTCAACAAGTTAGGCAATTGTTAATGAACAAAATTGTCTCGAAATTCCTTCTTTATTGAAAACGGTAAAAATTTTATAAATAACTATTGTAAAATTTCCTCGCCTTCTAGAGCCCTTCTTATATACATGCTTAATACATCTTTTTCATATTAATCATTCTTACATATTAATACTTCTTGGATATTAGGGAAATAAAAAATATCTACTTTTTTCCCCTTTTTTTGTTTATAACTTTTGATATTTTTTGTGTGCTAATACACGCTTCGAACACATTTTTCTAGACATCATTACGAATCTAATGAGGTATCACACGTATTTTTATTTTTAGGAGTATTATCTCTATTTTTTACCGTTTCCCGTTTCTCGAACAGACTACTGCGGTATTTGGTTGATCGACAGAAGTTATTGTAGGTACACACATGTATCGAAAATTGCATTCAAGTTCCTGAACCAACTAAATGGGGCTTTAGAGAAGTTGTGCAAACTTATTTATTTGCAATGTTTCAATTGGTAAGTTTTGAGATAAAAAATTGACTTTATATAATTTTCCATAAAATATCTTAGTTTACAAATAACCTCAAATCGAAAACATCTCATTCAAATATGCCTGAAGGTATATTTAGCCCAAACACCCACATATTTGACCACAAGCGTACGCTTAATCCCCGGCTCTGTAATTACTCCTTTGAGCCGTCTTGCTCAGTTCGCAACCGCGATGTTTTTTGGAGTGTGAAACCGGCCCCTGCGAACTTTTAGTGTCGCGGAGGTAAGAAGATACTAATCTATACTAATCTCAGATTTTAAATAGAGATGAAATAACTTATTGCCAAAACAATTCATTTTGATACACGCTTAAGTTATTGATGACTTATCTTTCATCGAGACAATTCTAATAAACCCAGATATTTACAATTAGTTTGCGTTGTTTTATCACAGAGTTCCTATGGCCTCCTCCTGTGTCCATCATCAGATCAGCTCGATGGTTTTATCATATTGCATTGTCACCCAACCTAGGTACATAATTATGTATGTGATGTTTCAGCTCATTCGAATAATGGGAACTGGGTCTTATTAGCTTGCAAGATTTGACCCGAATTTATGTACCTACATGTTTTCAATTTTACAAGGTTAGGTTGGAAACCTTCCTTGTCTGCTGTTGCTGCTGTACGTATTGACGCTCGTGATGTTACTGTCAAATTCCTTGATCTTGATGACAACGACACTGCAACAGTAATGCAGCTGCGGTTGACATCTGAATGCTATCTTCCAAACCGGAGGACGTTCTCACCAAGGAATTCCTCGGAAGTTTCGCGCGATAAGTAACGATAATTATGATTCAATTGATATAATGTTTTCCCCGTTGCAAGTTTCAAGGAAAACATCACGAGGAAACCTGCCTACCTATTACCTATGTGTCGAAATTCAAATGTGTGTGTGAACTAGGTATTCAAGCGAGCAGAAGAATCGCCTGATAGTAATGACCGTAGCCCATGGACACCCGCAACACCAGCTGAGGTGCTGTAAGTACGTTGCTCGTTGGCGGCCTTTACTTAAGAGTACCTATGGTCTTTTCGTGAAGCTTTGAAGGTCGTAAAGATGCGGAAATACTGGGCAACAGTTTATTTCACAGTTTAGGTGTGCGAAGTAGGAAGTTTCCGGAGAAACGCACAGTTGAGGGCTGCCAATCATCTAAGTGGTGAAGATGGAAGATGGAAATGTTGTCGCCTAGAACGATGGCGGAAAGAAGCGGCAGGGATTAATCCGAATAAGAACAGTAGTCTTATAATGAGAATTAGCTCATTCCTTCTTGTACATCAATGGGAGGCCTATGCCTAGCAGTGGTATCTACGGATATTGGTATGATAATAATAATGTTAAGTGTTTCAAACAGAAATTTGGAGTGCGAGAGTGTGACTAAAATCACCAGGAGCTATTAGGAACCGTGAGATTACATTACTTATTTAGTTAATTTAAAAATTTTAAAATATAATAGTGGAGTCGGCTTAGCGCTCCAGCTCCATTATCTAAAACGACGAGTAAAATCTCTTCGCTATAAAGTAAATTGACAAATTGAGATGTTATTGCCTTTTACACGTGGACGTCGGAGGTGGTGATTGAAAAAAGGGAGTTGTAACGATTAAGTACATAATTTTATTTAAATCCAGCAATTCCTGAAAACAAATAAAGGAAAATCTTTACCTAAAAATAAATGTTTCAATACAAGTTTGTCATTCCCAGTGCAACGTATCCGATGTTCCCGCATCCTCGCGGAGATATCGCGGAGTCGGAGTCCCCTTTGTCCGTCGCGAGCGCCCGAAATATTGCACTTCTCTAAAACGTGGCATAGTGAGGCGCCTAATAATATCGATGTCGCTATTACTATCGATATATTTTGAAAAGGTGTAGTAAAAACAAATTGCTTACGAGTTAAGTTCTAATATAATATGGGCACTTCTAAGTACACATATGCAGAAAAAAAACATAGTTGACACTTCTTTCTCCGAACATTAGTGATACTGGAGCATACTGGCGAACTGCTGTCAATACGGGCTTCGAACACACCCGACTTGAAGATCTTGACGCCAAATGCCAGCTCCGAAAATCTCGGTCCAAGCCCTCCTACAATTACACATAGGGATCATCCATTAATTACGTCACGCGAATTTCTAGGGTTTTTTTACCCCTCCCCCCTCCTTGTCACACTTGGTCACATTTTGCAAACCCCTCCCCCCCTGGTGTGACGTCACATTTTAGGCAATTTTGTTTTTAACGAAATCGACAATATTAACTCGACATTATTTTTTTAATAAAAAAATATTTTTGATATATAAATATTAGTAATTTTATAACACAACGAAAGTTACATCCAAAATCTCATTATTTAACTGTACAGCGAATAAAAAATATAAATTAATTTTCGGTTACTGATGAAATTAAAGTGACATCACAATGTTTGTGCCTCCGCCCTCCCCCATGTCACAACATGTCACATTTTGTTGACCCCCTCCCTCCTCCTAAGCGTGTGACGTAATTAATGGATGACCCCATACAACGCATCTGGGCAGCTTTAGGTACTGTGTTTTGTGTTGTCGCACTTTCAAAACCAAATTTGGAGTGAGCCACGCCCGCGCCCATGCACATAATAGTTAAGACCCTTTTTTTAATTTGTCAGGATGTCGCCCTTGACGGATACGACTGGGAGGACATCATCATCATCATAGTATACTATACTATTTATTCTGTTTTTATTAGTATTGAACTCTAACAACATTTTGGTGGTCACTACTGGGAAAAATAATCCCTATTAGTTATCAGGTTATCACCAATTCGGTTTGGTGGTAACTACTGGGATTTTTTTCCCCAGTAGTTACCAGTGGTAAAATGTGGGAAAAAAATTTCCACTAGTTACCACTGGTAACAACTTGGTGGTAACTACTGGGAATAAACCGGTGCGCGCCGCAGGGTATGCCACACCGAGCTCCGTAGTACCGTATAGATTTTCGTACATAAACGCGGTTCGTCGTGCTGGTCGTGCACCACAGCTCCGAACAAAGATACGAAGCAAACCGCACGCGAATTTGTCGCTACGGATTTCGCAACGAAATGCGGCGGCAGTGTGATGACCGCCTTACTCCACTGCTCGGCTATGTAGTGACTGAAAAAGTAGTACTGAACATTGGAGATTTTTCTTTTAAATACGATGTCGACAACGTCCCATCACTAGAAGTTGACACTGGTGCATAAAGGCTCTTTGTGTGATTGGAGCCAGCGGTTAAAGATTGCTCTATAACGTCACTCAGCCTGATAGCCTCAACAGACAATCTTAAGAGTGCATGATAGCAGCGGATGTATGCAGTCTGTTTGTGCGGGAGCCCTATTCGACATGCGACGTTTGACGTATCGTGTTGATCTCCCGTTGATGTGGGGAAAATCATAAGTTCTCGAATACGTACAATGTCAAAATTTGACATTAGCAATCCAAAGTTAGGTGACCACCAAACCAAACCGAACCAACCCAGAGTTTAGAGTTGTGTTTTGGTTGTACCTAATGATATTATCCACAGGTGATCGAATCAACACTTGATAGAAGCAACAAGCAATAAAATCAACTGTTGATTTGATGTGGATGCGAAATCTGACAGTTGTACATGTCGAATTTGGCCCCAGGGTACATGTAGTCAGCATCTTGCCGAGTATAGCGTACGAAACAACGCGCCAAAAGTATCTTCTACCCTCGAACACTTCTCGAATAAGTACCTCTTCAGATTCAAAAATATGTATCTGAGTGAATCACCTCATTACCATGGTTACGGTCACTCTTTAAATCCTGATTTTATGTTATTTACATCAACAAAAATGCATTTTTGTGGTCGTTATATGCTCTTTCCACAATGGACCATCTACCAATAGATACCAAGCAAATAATAAAACTGCAGTTCTGAGTTAGGGTACCTATGCTAGGAGAAGTACCTATTTATGAAACAAATTTTCAGCTTTTCTTAAATGTACCAGTTCTCCAGCTATGGAAGAGCGCCACCATTCCCAATAAGCTTTCACTAGCGTTCCCCGTTGTTAGCCCATTGTTAGTTCAGATCGCGGGTACTCGCAACTATTCGTTTCTAGGCCTCCTTGAAGACGCGCGTTTAGTTAATGAGCTCCGTCGTCTATATAGAAGTCGTCGTTGTATCATTGATTGTAGTTATACGCAGTATTCTTCGTCGTATTTGTAAACTTAGTTTTTGAGCTATAGATTTATAATAGCTATAGCTCTCAAAGTTTCTCGCTAGCCAAGACCAGAAAACAAACGGTCTAAGACAACAAAAATTGCCGGGAACTTTCCTCGGGTAAAGTGTGTTTCCTCGTCCTGAACTATCTCTCAGAAACGCCTATCTAGCTGATAGTTGTATCAGAGACGAGAAGAAATAAACACTGCTAATATATTCGCCATATAAGGAAGGCTGGTAGTACAAGGAAGAATGGCGGGAACCAGGTCGTGCAGCAGGTCACCTATGCGCTGGACTGACCAGATAAAAACACGCCTCTATTGACAAGGCGTAACAGTGCGTGTTTAGATATTTTTGAGCACCTCGGCTGCTCCGATATATCTGATGGCGACTGTACCTACCGATCAGCGTAGATGTGTTAGCTCATTCATCATTTAAAAAAAAACTGACTTTGCAGAAAATCAGCAGTCTTTTCAACTCGTCTCTGGCTGCAGCGTAAGACTGAGCGTTCAACTCTGTAGGACTTTATTTATTTTTTCTCAAAGTTGCCGCGTTGTTACCAGTTTTTGTGGGGGAGTTTTCTGTCTCTTAAACCATTTATAGTCGGCCGGAGAACGTTGAGGATAAATCCTTTGTTGAGTTACATAGATTTTACACTTAGACTCCATAATTTATTTATCATCATTTTTAATATGTACTTAATATCAGCTTTTTATCGCCGATTGCCTAGCATAGGCCTCTCCGGAGGAGTAGGGTGGACTCTCTCTACTGTAAGTTGTCTATTTTGTAATTGGGTTAGGTTATGTTAGTCCAGTCAATGAGTAGACCGATTATCGACGAAAATATCTCTAGTCATACTGGGCGATATTTGCATGTATACCATTTTTTAAACTTCAAACTTCAAAAAAACAGGTCCACTAATAATTTTACTATTAAAAAACACATAGTATTTATAAAAGTTTATTGTAAAAATTGTGAGTTTCCATAATGCGTTCGTTTGTACTGACATTACATAAGTTAATAAACATTGTAATATGTTTTATTTAAAAAAATGCATTTATAGCGTTGACGTGTCATTGGTCCCATATAAATCTTACTTCTAAATTTTTACACAAAACCTGCGTTTACAAAACTAAAATACTGTCAATCGTATATCGATACTATAACGTAGCTTTTAAGTATAATTGTCACATTTATCCATAAAGTTGAACTGACTTACTATTTTCATTCAAATAATGAAATATAATTTAACTCGCATGCCGTGAATTAATGTATTGTTGTTAGATAAATACCTTGGGGGTTTTAATAAACTTTCATGTATTATGTATTTGAAAAAAAAACATAATTATTGAAGATGTATTGTAATCATTCTTACAATTACTTTTTTATATCCGCAATAAAGTTTTTGTCAACAGATGTATTTTGTGAATAATTACATAAACATTACATATAATAAATAGTAAAATGACATTAGAATCACTTACATATTCTGTAGGTTTAAAAATTAAGGTATTCGAGCTTTGCTAAGTAGCAATAGACGGTAAATAATTATTAATTCTTATTAGATAAGTTTAAGTAGGTAATTATTTAAGTTGATACTAAGTACATTCGTACGTTTTGAACAACACATAAACATAACATATAAATAAACACAAATCATCAAAATAAAAAAATCTAACCAATTTTCTATAACATTGTATACATAATGGCCGTGATGGTATGAACAAAAACAAAAGTAACCTGTGTAAAAATATGGGTGCATACAACTTACTCAAAAATATGTCCCATAGTTCTTAATCCGCTGACATAAGAGCTATGGGACATATTTTTGAGTATGGTGAGTACACCCATATTTTTACACTTGACTGTATGTACCTATATATTTTAGTAAAAATGATAAGAAACTGGAACTGAAAAATTGATCTTATTCTTTAAAGCAGACCATTTTGGGTTTAATAACGTTTACATTTAATCTGACAGTACTTTGTTTATAAAATACTTCAAACTTTCTAAGCCAGTTTTACGACAGGTGCTTATACGACATTGTCAGACAATAAGACACTGTACAATGTAGCTTTAATAGCGTATTGTGAAGATGCAACCGGCCGAACTGTTAAAGTTGTAAAAAACTTCTCAATACCGTCTTACATTTTACGATTCAAGAAAACTGTTTCTAGTAATAGCAAATTTACACAAATTGACTGAACGTTTCTTGTTTTATTTATATTGTAGTTGTTACCGAATTAAGTCTGCATTGTTTTTTTACGGTAAATTAGTTAATCATTTTACCTTTTGACGTGATAACGTCTTATAAGTCGATGAACACCGGTAGCATGCACGAAAAAGTGTCACGTTGTGGCCATATCTCCATGGTAACGTTGTGGACGGATCTCCATGGTAACGTTACGGCCACGTTTTCTTATGACGTTAATCACGCAAAATTACCGTCCGTAAACCGACTTTACAGGCAACCATATTTTTTTTCTATGTTGGATCTATTGGAGAAGCAAGTGATCTTATACATAATTAGAAAACCTGGTCATTAAACAAGTCATACTTTCATAATATTCTCACTACAGTCACCATTAGTCTTATCCTCTAGAATAAATCATGGGCAACGTAAGGGCCACTTGCACCATCCCACTAACCCGGGTTAACCGGTTAAACCTGGAGTTACCATGGTAACCAGTACAATTTGACACTGGTTTATCGGTTTAACCGGTTAACTCCGGGTTAGTGGGATGGTGCAAGTGGGGCTAAGGTAATTTGTATTCTATTCTGTAATCAGACATAGAAAACACTAACAGCATTAGAGAATGGGCTATCTGCCAAAAGCAGTAAAATACTGCCGAACGATTCCACACAAAGCAAATTTAATTTTGGATTCAAATGAAAGGATACTAAATATAAAATTGCATGTTGAACTTAGCTGCCGAATGTAATATCAAAGTATACTTAGGGTATAAAATAAAAGCTTTCTTAGAATGGTTTGATGGCTGGCTTATTGTCTAGACTCTAGAGCCTAGCCTAGATAGCGATTTGAAAATAAATTTAATATTTTAGCGTCTTAGTCAGCTATCAGTTCGGGTGGATATTGAAAATTTTAGATCAACGATACTTATCCTTAACAATTTGTAGAAATCTGTATGACAATTACCAAACATATCAACACTCATTTAAGTCAGCTTCCTATGTTAAGATTCGTCAACTTTGTTCCGTTTTTTGGATAATGCTTCTGCTTCCTCGATCGTGTCCGGGAGCCGCGTGTTCCTCGTCTCGGGCAGTATCAGCACCAGCAGCCCTGAGACGATGCACATGCCGCCGAACAGGACCGTTGGCATGGACTTGTGGTAGAAGGTCTAGGCAAAACAAATTGAAGTCTTTTAAAATCTGCGATATGT
This sequence comes from Cydia splendana, assembly GCF_910591565.1. NCBI lineage: Eukaryota > Metazoa > Arthropoda > Insecta > Lepidoptera > Tortricidae > Cydia > Cydia splendana. The sequence continues at coordinate 14,968,324 of NC_085976.1, forward strand.
TACCTCTAGCGGCCCACCATCCAAAGAAAATTGGCAGACGAATTTAAATTAATGGTTTTAGAAAATAGAGTTGAATTTGCTTTGTTTTAAAATCGAACGAAACAAAACAAAAGCAATTCTATTCCATTTAATTAAGATTTAAATTTCATTGCTGGTAATTTGTACCTACTAGTATGAGGACACTGAACCCCAAGAGGTTAAAACTTCCAGGGAGTTGAACCAATTCTTAATAGTTAGATTAAGCCTATAAAACGACTATACTACAGTCATCAATCGCAGAAAAGAAAGGCCATTAAGTTTTTGAAATTGCAATGATCATAAATATTTTAGAGGTATCGATTGCTAACCTTCACTAGTTGGAGAGGCACCTAAGAGAGAGAGAGAGAGAGAGAGAGAGGGATTGGTTTTTGCCTCAAACTTTCCTACTGAATACAAACTGATTTGGCACGCATGAAAAGTATGGACAGTGATGATGGCAACGAAGATGTAGCTAACTTAGACTTATATCGACCGGGATATGGACCGTGATTACCTTTCGTATTGTTTTCGAGCTCCCGATACAAAAGGTAATCACGGTCCATATCTCCGTCGGTATGTCTAGTGCAACTAACCGTGAATCATTCAAAACTGTTAGTGATGTAGAACTTACCAATAGTGGCGTCATCGGCGCGACCAAAGACCCGATCTTACCAGCAGTCGAACAGATGCTGATCAACGTCTGTCTCATGTTCGTCGGGAAGACCTCAGACACGTAGATATACACGGAGCTGTAGGCAAGGGTCACGCTCCATTTGCCGACGAGGTACAGCGCAGTAGACCACCAGGCCGCTGTACAACGGAATCTGTTATGAAATTAAGGTTATGTGGTTTGCGCCTTGCGGGCGGTTTTTCATGAATATAAACGATTATTTACTAGTATAAAAATCACTTAACAAACATAAACTATTAGGGCTACAAGTATTAGGGCTATAAATCTAAAAGTGATACCTATACCTAAATATAATTTTGTATTGCAGGCCGCATTTTAAGTCCGCTCTCAATAGTGTTTTCACCATATCGGGTGCTGTCTCTGCGCGTGTTCCATGACACGGGTAGAGGCAGTATCCGCTCGGTGTAGGTTTTTCTTATATGTTAGGGTGGTTCACGTTTGTATGGGAAAAATTCAAACTCTAGCTAGAAGAAGCGGCACCCTCTCATTTTGTTACACTTGTTCTGTTGACTAAATATGCCAAGTTTTGTAATCTTATCTCAACTACAAGGGGGTGCTCAAACACTTTGAAATTTTTCAAAGTTGTATGAAATCCAAAAAACACAAGTTATTATTTTTTTGAGTTTTATGTAAGTAGTAGTTTTCACATTATTTGAAAGTGTGATTTAAAAGTTATTTGGTGAAAAACCATTTTTATTTCTATTGTTTATGATTTTTTTAAATGAAATTCTAAAAATCTTACTTTTGAAAAATAATAAAAAATAGAAATAAAAATGTTTTTCTACTTAAAAACTTATAAATTACATGTGCAAATAATGTGAAAACAGATACTTAAATAAAATTCTGAATAATAAATACTTGTTTTTTTTTGGTTTTCATACAACATACAAAATTTTCAAAGAGGTTGAGCACCCCCTTGTAGTTGAGATAAAATTACGAAACTTGGTGTATTTTATCAGCATAATAAGTGTAACAAAATAAGGGGGTGCCCCGTCGGAAAATAAAAAAAAATGTTTTTTGAACCACCCTATTATATGTATTACATTAAATTTTTGAAAGGGTACATGTTGGCTGCGGCTCCTGCACGTACGCCTCCGCAAGTGTGCGGGATATCATTCCCTTCCGCTTTTATACGTACCTACCTCATTAATAGTTATTAAGGATGACTCACGCTAGACCGGGCCGGGGTCGGTTCGGAACTTCGGCGCTTCGTTTTCTATGGAAAGCATCACGTGATCACCGATCGTCGATCGGGCCGTCACCGAGCCGTCATAGAAAATGACCTGTCGGACGCCTCAGCCCGGGCTCGGGCCGGTCTAGCGTGAGTCCTCCTTTAGTCGCAATGGGTCAAACAGATCACTGTGTTATGTCTTTCCTGTAGACATACACAAGAGTTAAGGGCTATAAAGATTAATTTTCTTATTTAACCCTTATCCACGTGAAAAGGTCCTCCTTTTATTTAGAGAACTATGATAAAATCATTGCTTACATGCCCACAAGCTGTTAACTATTAGGGAATGCAAATCGGTTATTTTCGGTTATTTTTTGTATGGAAATAATCGGTTATTAACCGAAACCGCGGTTATTTCCATACAAAAAATAACCGATTTGCATTCCCTATTAACTATTGCCCACAGGAGAGAAAAATGTGCTGTTCGCGATAACACACTAGTTTTCTCTCCTGTGGGCAATAGTTAACAGCTTGTGGGCATGTAAGCAATGATTTTATCATAGTTCTTTAAATAAAAGGAGGACCTTTTCACGTGGATAAGGGTTAAATAAGAAAATTAACCTTTATAGCCCTTAACTCTTGTGTATGTCTGCAGGAAAGACATAACACAGTGATCTGTTTGACCCCAATATATGTTAGGTACTTATTACATTTATTACTCATATTTCATGGTTATATTCTGTTTTATAAAGTTTTGTACGTAGGCTTTCTTACCAATTTCCGTTTTCAAATTACTTAGTTAGGTACTTACTACATGTTTATAGCATAAATAAACTAATGTGCAAACAGGATTAATATTCGTCACGATATATATTTTCCTTCCTTACCATCGTGGAGTTTCTATCTATGTGAAATATGTGTATTAAGTAATTAAGCAGGTAGTAAAATAACTTCAATTTCATAAATCACTTAATCACACACATAATCTTAAGTAATATGCAATTTACCTAATTTACTTATAATAATAACGCTTTGGATGTAGACATTACCTACCTAATAATATTTAAACAAAAAATATTGCCTATATATTCTTCTAATTCTAAAACACTGTTGAACATAATTTAATACAAAAACATTCCTCATTGACCGAAGTATTAGTATACAAAACAATTGACAATCGTGAGATTTTTTTTTCATTATGTTCTCACGCTTTTGATATAACCTTCTATTTGGCCCCTAAATGCTGTAAATAACATAATTATGGTTATTTTGTCGAAAGGACAAACGTAACTGCATGTTTCACAATAGGGCAAAATACTGTAGTTTAAAGACAATATTTTACAGGCGCCACAACAATATGAGTACCTAGTGAGAGTGCATAAAAATATTATAATTTATGATATGGTTTTTGTAAGTTTTTTTTTTCATAAATATAAAACTTTTTAAAGTGTGCTGCGACACCATTGCGTGCCATTTTTATGTTATTGACAAAATTACATACCTAACTGTTATCGATGCGTAGGTACTTAAACGTATAAAAATACTAATATTGTTAAAGATGATTATCTACCGCGAACACATATCCATTCTTTAATATATTTGTCAACCATTTTTATATATAACTACATACTTACCTATAGGGTAGGGTAAAGGACTATAGGTGCAATACCTAATATACCTATACCTACCTACATGCAATCAATGCATATATTCAACATAACAATATAACAATCATCTCTCATAGTTTGGTATCATAAAGTTTAATGATGACACAAATAATCAACGTTAATGTGTTTGCAGTATTGCTTGTGGTTTTACTCTATCTCTATATCTATTTGAGGTTGAACTAATCTAAACAACGATGATAATCCACACTGCATGACTGTGTTTGTGACTGCAATTTATTGTTAAAGGTGTCATTAGACCTATCGATGCCGAATCGGCTTGTGCCGATGACGCTTTACCACAGAATAAATAATAGTACTATTACCGTACAGAAAAGACACTTCCTGCAAAACCGAAGTCTGACAGAGATTCAGGGACGAATCATGCTGTCCCTTTCTAATGTATGGCACTATCCCTTCCGGCTACTAGAGTTGTCAAAATTCAAGTCATTATCTATTCTGTGGTCGTGCACGCAAAGGGACGTTAAGTTGTGTCAACCCTAATAATTGCTCGGAGCAATGCTGAGCCGAACGGAGCCGAGAATGCCAAAAGGAGGAGTGTCCACTGGTTTTACTATTCAAACTTCTATACGTTATTGTTAAAAACTTAAAAGCTTCCAGCCCCTCTACTATATACAAAACGTCTTGCATACGTATAAGTGTCTATACAGTTTACAAAGAATAAGTTTACAAACCGTACGCCATTTTACGAACGTCAAATATGAAATGCCTATACGAATATTGCTCTAATAGGTGCAAGAGGGGCTTTATTTACCTATTTATTTTACCTATACTGGTCGACTGGCCGAGTCGAGCCAAAGCGAAAAGAATTACATTTTTCTCGCTCTTATGCCATTGCCATGGATATAGTGCGTTTTCTCACCGGCCTAAGCCGATTCAACGTCGAAAAAAATGTGGTGAGACCCTAAATACTCGTACGGATGTAGTGCATAATTATTTATCATCGTATTTTCACGGAGACGTACTCGACGAACGTGTCTTGCTATTTCAGTCAGTCTCGGTACAAAAAGTACTGAGGTTGGCTGAAGTAGCATGACAAATACGTTTCCGAGAAAATTTGATGGAAAATAATTATGCACTAAGTACATCTGGGGGGCGATTTTTGAATTATGACCACTCGATTTCGTGGATTTCGTTAAATAATATCTCCACTACAGGCATTTAAATTCTACTAATAGAATTGAAATCGAATGGTCAATACCAATAGATTCCAAATTTCGATCACTCGTATTTCAAAAATTAGCATTTCTACGTTTTCCACCGATTTTCGAGTGACGAAATCGAGCGATCGAAATTCAAAAATTGGCCCCCTGTATATACTTGTACAATGAGAGATAAGTTTTAATACCCGACTGTAATTACAATGCAACTAGAGATAATAATGTAATAATTCTGATGAACTCTACATTTGATACCTACTTGCAAATATATTGAATGAAATTGTATTAAATGTTCCTTACCTACATTATTTTTTAAACGCCGTACGATTAAACAAATATGTAATAAGCTAACGACTGGAAGCCAAATCAATATCGTGTTTTTTTTTCAAATGAATATTAAGTACGGTTTTCCTCATACAGATCGTTCTTGAAGTGCAAAAAACTTGACTGGAATTAACAACAAGAAAAACTAACACGTAAATCATTGTTTTTTATGCTACTTAATAAGATGTATTAATTTTTATCAAGGTGTTTTTTCCTTGAACTCCTTGAAGTGACTTATTACCAACATTAATACTACCTATTTTATTGTAATCGTTATTTGAACAGTCGTACACTGATGTTGGTAAAGGTCGCGGGAGTCCGCTGGATGCGGGTGGCGCAAGACCGGTCATTGTGGCACTCTTCGGGGGAGGCCTATGTCCAGCAGTGGACGTCCTCTGACTGATATGATGATGATGGTGATGATGACACTGATCTTATTAGGTTCCCTGTTATTTTTTTTATTCAATTGAATTGAATATCTAAGCTCTAAAACCGACGTCATATTTGAGTTGGTATTGCATCATTGGCAACGAAAACTTACCTAAAGTTTTGGTTGCCAACGACACAAAACCTTCTCATATTTATTTACCTAAACTGACGATGAAGTATGATTATTGGGTTTAACACTAGGGTTTGACAAGATAACTCAAACATTTTGGTGAAGTTTAACGTGTACATTGGTATCAGATGTAGGTAGTGCATAATCTTTTTCCATCTATGGTAGGTATATGGTAGGTGTTTATATGGTAGTAAGGTATGCTAGGTATAACATGACACGTCCGTACGTTTCCAAGAAAATACGATGGAAATAGTACATTATTGTCGAGGTTCGGAAGTAGGTACTTGCAGGCTGAGGATTCGTTTTAAACGGACGACCTTGGGAGTCCGTTTAATTGAATCCGAAGCCAGCAAGTAGCCTTCCAGCCGAGTCATATATAGTGCTTTTCTCAAAAATGGTGCAAGAAATATAAAATATATACAAATAGAAACACTAGCATCATAGAAATATTTTACAAAAGCAACGTTCTTACGGATATATTTTCACAGAAAAAAGTAGAAACAATTGAAAAAATTAGCTTTGCCGCCTTCTTATTTTTTTAATAAAAAAATAGAAGTGTATTTTTCTGCCGAAAATACGCCAACCTATTTGAGACAGCTAAATAGTCGCGGTACTAATCATCTGTTTGGCTGTTTAATGGGCCTGTGCCTTCATTTGATGTGGCCATTTCAACTTTTAAAAAGTTTGGAACTCGACAAATAATGGAATTTGTATGCAACATTGCAGTCCCAAAATCGAGACTGCAATGTTTTTAACTTTTTAAATTTTGACTGACCATAAACTACGCGCTTCACGACCTATTTTTTAGACGGCAAAGTCGACTTTGCCGTCCATTTTTGAGGAAAAGATTATGCACTAAATCTGTATATGTACCTATGTATTAATTGATTTTTCTATAAGTACCTAATCTAATCTTAAAAAAAAAACCGGACAAGTGCGAGTCGGACTCGCCCACCGAGGGTTCCGTACTTTTTAGTATTTGTTGTTATAGCGGCAACAGAAATACATCTGTGAAAATTTCAACTGTCCATAGCTATCACGGTTCGTGAGATACAGCCTGGTGACAGACGGACGGACGGACGGACGGACAGCGGAGTCTTAGTAATAGGGTCCCGTTTTACCCTTTGGGTACGGAACCCTAAAAACATTTTTTTGTATTAAGAGCCTATCGAATTTATCACCCTGTAAAGGATGACTCACGTTAGACCGGGCCGTGTCCGGGCCGGAGCTTCCGTCGCTTACTTTTCTATGAAATGACAGGTGATCACGTGATGCTTTCCATAGAAAACGATGCGCTTGAAGCTCCGGCCCGGACACGGCCCGGTCTAACGTGAGTCATCCTTAAAGCTTAAAGGTATGTTATGTAATAGTAGCATAATAAATGTTCCGCTACGCTCTAGAGCTATCAGCATTAACAAAGTACTTTAAAAGTTGTTTACGGTTATTTTATGATCGGTAATTTAAAGTATCACCTCATTGTGCACACAACCGTGTCAACAAATACGATTGTATTCACATGATTTGTACCTACATATGTCACGTCATGTGTATGTAATAGCGACACGTGTTCATTGTGACAAAACAGTTGTTGATCGTCGAGTTTCATTGCAAATATGAAGATATTTCTTTGGAAATCTAATTTCCAAGTACATAACCGTAGCTCACAAATGAATACTACCTATTGCAGACCGAGCGTCAGCGAAGGTCTCCGTTTCGTTTGGATTATGTTATCTACAGGTCGCAGTCGCAGTCCTCAACCGATTCTCATGAAATTCTGTGAGTAGGTTCGATGATTAATAAGATTTTTTCGTCGATTCGGTTTTATGATTTTTTTTAATGGGGAAACCATTGGGGTTCGCGAGGCCTACGGCTCTCAGAGCCACTAGTTTAATTTTGTGACCTATTCAAGAACTAGGAATGACGAAAGAATTTATGTCTATTATCAGATTGGATAAATAGCGGATTAATTAATACAAGGAGAATAAAGAAATAACGTAGATTTTCTCTAGGGGCTATTCATAAATTACGTCATTTCAAATTAGGGGGGGGGGTCTGGACAACGGATGATGGTAGCATGACGTAGGAGGAAACGGGATCATTCGAAGCATGATTTTTGGATGATTTTAGGGGGGGGGGGGGGTCATAAATCGTCAAAAATCGATGACGTAATTTATGGACAGCCCCCTATCACGATTATTTCAAAAAAATTGCAATGGGTACCTACCTATTCTATCGTAAATTGATAAGTGTTGAAAATAATTACAGCATTGTCCAACATAATTCTAGAGTCCAAGTGGAAAACTATGACAATCTCTGTTACGACACTGTACCTAAAAGATAACTCTGTATCTTTAAAAAATGAAAATGGTCCTTTAAATGTTGACCGCCAAAGACGTCAACTAAAAGATGACTCACGCTAGACCCGGCCTGAGCTTCCGGCTCTTCGTTGTCTATGGAAAGCACCACGTGATCACTGATCAGCCGTCATAGAATATGACATGGATGCCTCGGCCCGGTCTAGCGCGAGTCATCCTTAACGCGCCCGATCTGTGCCTTCGTGCATTTCGATAATGTTTACGATGACGCACCGCACACGATAAGCTTCTGGGGATCGAAGGGATCGATAGATAACGAAAAAAAAACAGCTAAGACTGGCTCTCATAGTTTTCCCTCTGGACTCTTATTGTTAGCTACTTACCCTTTGGCAAGAAAGCAAACAGCATGCTCGTAGCGGCACATGTCGTGTACGTCACTACCAATGTCTTCTTCCTCCCGTACCTGTCCAGCACTAACGCCACCACCACGTACGCCGGTATCTCCACCAGAGTCACCAGCATAAAGCTTAAATACTTATTGTCACTCAACGACACAGAGTTTATCGTCATTCCATAGTACACAAAAGAACAAGTCATCCACAGAAACATGCAGATCAATAGACGCTTCCATATTATAGAAGAGCGAATCGCTTTGGACAATTGAGATTTCTTATCATCAGTTTGATTCTCTGCTTTCAAAAGCGGATCTCCGAGATTGTCTAATTCAAGTTGTCTAGGGTCTAGTCTATTGATTTTGGCAGCGGACATCAATATTTTGATCGCTTCGTCTTTTCTTCCTTTGCTTAGTAGCCAGCGTGCGCTTTCATTCATGAACCAGACGTATAATGTGACCAGGAGGGCAGGAGAGTAGAGTATGAAGATGTAAGTTCTCCAGTTGTTGACGAACCAGGCTATGCCGGAGAGAATGACTACGCCGATCACGAAGGCCATGTTGCACATGGCTGATACTATGACGCGTTGCTTGAGGCCGACCAGCTCTACAACTGTGGACAAATTTGAATTGAATGGAATTAGAAATACTTATGGCACCGTTGAGAGTAAAGAATGACTCACGTTAGACCGGGCCGGAGCTTCCGGCGCTTACTTTTCTATGACTTGACAGGTGATCACGTGATGCATTCCATAGAAAACGATGCACCGGAAGCTCCGGCCCGTACACGGCCCGGTCTAACGTGAGTCATCTTTAAAATAGATATACCTCGCTTAGAGTTTCATGAGGTTCGATAAAAATGCCAAAATTAACATCAGCAGCAGAATATGCCTGTTAGAACAACGCGCATAATTATTTCGCTGAAGGCATGTAATTTTCACAGAATCACATTCGATCTTTCTTTTAATAAATAAATAAACACCAGGCTGAATTAACATAACATAAAACATTACTGTATAATTTTACTGCTATTAACTTTCTTAACAACCGTATATGTATTTAATAAAACCGGGCAAGTGCGAGTCGGACTCGCGCACGAAGGGTTCCGTACCATAATGCAAAAAAAAAAACGAAAAAAAGCAAAAAAAAACGGTCACCCATCCAAGTACTGACCACTCCCGACGTTGCTTAACTTTGGTCAAAAATCACGTTTGTTGTATGGGAGCCCCATTTAAATCTTTATTTTATTCTGTTTTTAGTATTTGTTGTTATAGCGGCAACAGAAATACATCATCTGTGAAAATTTCAACTGTATAGATATCACGGTTCGTGAGATACAGCCTGGTGACAGACGGACGGACGGACGGACGGACGGACGGACGGACAGCGAAGTCTTAGTAATAGGGTCCCGTTTTACCCTTTGGGTACGGAACCCTAAAAACTAGTTTGAAAATATACTTTATGGCACGAGTCAAATATACTTATACTATTGCTTATTAGGTTGTTATGCTAAGCGCGATGGATTATAATGATGGTGCACGATTAAGATAATTATTATGAGTCATGAATGTCATTGATGGGCTATTTATAGAGCCAGACATATAAAGTGTTATTTGTTTTCCTGATTAATGTTTCTTAGAAATTAATGCGAATACCAATAGATACCATATGGTCATTGAAATTATTATTGATGGAAATAGACATTATGTAGGTCACGGTTGTAAAGTTGCAAAATATGTATTCTTAAACCGTATCTAATTATATTTAGTCTTTTAATGGATATACTCGTAGTAAAATTGCTACTTGGAGATTTTATGATTATCATACAATAATATAACTAACGAAACTGCTAGGTACCTATAATCAATATCGCAGCGGTGTCATGTCACAAGATTTCCGATATGAAAAGTTACCAATAAAATAATATTTCTTGCTTCAGCTCTCCGTCTTCATCACATTAACTATGGCACCAGACCCCTCATAACTATTACACTCCTTAATATAGTTGGTAACATATATTTACAACAAATGCTTAATAATTTATCAAAGTACTAAAAGAGGGTTCAGGTTATCAGATTCCTCCATAATATTATTGCCAACCGTTCAACAGAGGGTACTTTGTTCTGTCTGATAAAAATGATGTTTGAATTCAAGCGTCCGCAATTAGGTAAAGATAGAATTATTAAAAAGTAAACAAGTCGGCTGTACCGACAAAGAAACTACTTCGTCGTTTTAGTCGAAGTCGCAAATTCCCAAGATGCAAAGGATAAAGAAAAGAAGAGTTTACATTTGTCTCGTTAAAAATGTACAACGGCCCATGCCAATGCCAACGTATGTACCAATGGCAATTAATTGGGAACATCTACAACCCAATTTGAGGGAACTTCTCACGATTTCATGACATTAACATGTATTTGCTTGCATTTTATTTATGAAATTAAATCTTATGGCCTTAAAACCTTGGTCTCCCGTTGATGCCGTACGCAGCATACTTTATGGAAAGACATCAACATTGCCGAAGAAAAAGACGTTCAATGCAGCGAGCGACGTCAACCAGAGACCGGACCAAAGAGTCAATCATCAATTCATCAGGTACTTACTCAAAACATACGCCGACGGGTAAAGCCCACCCCCAAAGCCGGCCTCGAAGAAATGCATAACAAGATAAGTAGTGTAATCTGGTGCGAATCCTCGGAGGATCCCGAAGACCAGCGAAGCGGTCGCCGCGATTCCGACGGCAATCTTTCGGCCAAAGCGGTCCGAGATGGCCCCGGTGAAAAGCATGGCAGCGAACATGCCGCAGTTGTGTACGGTGCCCACTAGAGCGCGCTTCCACTCTTGGCAGGCGAAGTCGAACTGAAGAGACGGTAAAATAAAAGATATACTATGAATATTTAGGTACAAAAACGAACTTATCCCTGAAGGGGTTTCCTGCAGCTATTCTTTTGAGATAATTATAGAGAAATTAACACAAAAGGTATATTAATATTTAAAAGGTAGGTACCTATTCGAAAAACAATATCATTTTGTATACCTTAAAGTCTATAAACTTGAATCTTTAGCCCAGAGATTAATGTAATTTGGGGCTCACCCTCCCCCTCATCGTATTTTATTGTTTTTACGGAATTAATCAAATCTTTTACAACAAAATGATATGACCCAGATTTATGGTAAGTAGGTACCTATAATAATAAAAAATAAATACTAAAAATCATAAATAAATACTAAATACAAATCCATATAATAATCTGAATTTATTGCAATCAACGTCAAATTTAAGGCAACAAAAAACTGCTTCAGAATTCAATGTGACGATGTCTCACGATGTTCAAAGATGAAAGGGTTAGTATTTTAAATACTCCTAATAATGTAAATGTCTGCATCTAAATGTCATGCATGACTGCCGTGAAACAATTTATAAATATAGACGTTTCAAGGTCTATTAAGCCAGAAGTCTGCAACTTGTTAATCTTTTTAAAATTAATATATAAGTTAAGTATATGTCACTCACCTCTTGCATAAAGCTTTGATCAATCTCATACACGTATCTCTCGCACGGCACGACCTTGCTGGTGTTGAACTGATCTGCCGTGCACCCCGAGCCGCTCGGCGCGTATCTAAAGCAGGACTCCAAGTGTTTCGTGTCTGGTGTGGTCGGGATTGCGAACGAGTATTCGAGCCATGAGGTGTCGTTGTATAGCCCTTCGCAGCCTGGTATTTCGCATCTGTGGCAGATTAAATCGAGAATGTATGTCTACACTAGTGTGTTCTCTAGTTTATAGTTTGTTTTTAATTATTGCAGCAGGCGTACCTTAACGCACTCGAGATTCGCTCGCAAAATCGCCAGTGTGCCCTAAAGCGTTTTACCTACGTCAAACGCATGTGATATTGCTTTATGACTCATGCAGCCCAAAGTTTATAGTTGTGCTCTGTTGATAGTCATTAGCCATCAATGCCGAAGCTTGTTTTAGAGCACGCGTTAGACGCAGGATGAATACCTACTCGGATTGTCCCGTAATTGGGTCAAAACATTTTGGAAAACCGGCGTCTTTTTTATGGACATTGAAATAGTTAATAGAGTTAGACCAAGAAAAGTCGGCAGAGATTTTGACAGCACACACAGCACGAAGTTTGTCGTTTAAAATAACACCAGCATTGCGTGTGCTGTCGAAATTTCTGCAGAATTTTCTTGGTTTAACTCTAATGATTTGGATTTTTCTAAGACTTTCGTAAGTTTGATCATACAAATTATAAGAAGTAGGTTTTAACATACCTATATAGATAAAGTATGAACTTCTAGGCTTTAAAGTCCGTTTATATTTCATAGGAAAGACACATAACCTTAACTCATAGTACCTACTAAAGAAGCTTTTGACCCTATAGTTCTTTCTTTTTCTATTTGGATATTAGGGAGCTTATGTACTTTAAAGGATTGCAATTTTCCGAAATCGGGACGATATTTTATCATTGGTTCTTGAAATGAGAGAGTTAATATAAAATAATTGACGAGATGAAGTGTACGCGAGGGACTTTCCTACAAATATAACCTTCTATAGCCCGTAGGTAGTACTTATCAGTGTAATATGCCGTCATGTATTTGCGTCAGGAGTTATCAACCTATCGAGAGGTTTTTGCTAATTTTGGTAGCATAAAGGTGCTTTTATTATTAGGTACTGATGTTTGATACGATAAATCATTACGAAATTTATGATACTTAATCACATTCATAATATTCATATACATAAATACAGGTTTGATACTCGCGTTTTAAATAAAATCACATCGCTATATGTGATGACGATGACGCCTAATGAATTTCTAATAAATAACAGTGTCAAGTATTTAAAAAAGTGACAAACGTCTAAAGACTACCGCCATGTCATGTTAAATGACATACAAACGTGTTGGTATTTGATCTGACACGTGTTATGCATTCGCTATTAGAAAAATAAATTGTGAACATTACAAAATGAATTAAGTAGATAATGTTATTCTGAAAATGACAAAATTTTATTAAATTACGGGATGAATTAGGACCATAAAATAAAAGCAACATTTGTCTTAAAAATAGATTTGTAGTATAAACTAGTTACTAATATCCAGAGCCCGGAATTCTCGTAGCATTTTTGAGCTGTCATAGGGACTTCTCGTTTATCGACTACCGATTATACATATGTATATCGATAAATACAGAATACAATATGTAAAATATGATTACGAGTAGAAGTAAAGAACATGCAGTCTTATCGCGAATGAGCGATGTCTTCGAGATAACCTTTGGATATCAATGATATCATTAGGCTCGATAGCAATTCTCGTTGCAATTTCTTTCGAAAAATGTTTAAATCCGAGAAACATGCCATGATCTACATGCCGATATCGATAAATTTGTGACGTAAGACAGTACCGCTATGTTATTCATAATAAACATAATCGCTTTAACAATATAATTAAACTGAATTATCATTATTTACAGGTATTTGCAGTTGCAATAATAATAAATCAAAGAGTCTTAATTAGTATTGTTTACTTCAAGGTTGAGTCATATTTCTTATTACGATTTAAAAACGCTTGATATTGATATCGAAAACACTTGAGTCGATATTTAATCACTTGAGTCGATATTTAATCACTAGCAGTGGTACATTTTAACCCCGCTAACCCCTGGCTATGTATTAGCATAGAGAAATATAGTGAGAGTAGAGTGCTCACTCCATACATCAGTTTTGGTACAAAACGACTATTATTTTTGTAGTCGACATCTAGCATCGAGTAGCGGAATTATTAGTACCGCTACTCGATACTAGATGTCTCTCGTGTGGCGACTGACGAAATTGTATTGAACAACAATTTACAACTAATATTAGAAACAGAAGGAGTTGAAAATAGAGTTCTGGTTAATCCGGTTATAATATTAGCTGAAAATTGTTGAGCATTAGACTTTTCGGTTGCTGCAGCAAACATCTATTGTCAAGTAGCAGTACCTACTGATAATTCCGCTACTCGATGCTAGATGTCGACTACGAAAATAATAGTCGTTTAGGTACCAAAACTGATGTATGGAGTGATCACTCTATGTACCCTTTTCTCTATGGTATTAGTAAGAACCCATACCTTAACCTACCACAGCCCTACCACAGTCTGTCCTATCATACAAAATCCTGTCGTAGCGGGGTCGGGTCGGGGTGACCCGAGACGCAGATCCTTATTTGACATAGTTTTAAATTTAAATTTTGATTATTGTATTTGTATACTTACGTCTTAATAGGGTATTTGACTGTATTTAAAATAAATTATTTTTCACAATGCATGAAATAAAGCACCAGAAGATTAAGAGAAAAACGTAGACAGCAGTAGACAAAGTGTAGGTAATTTGATTGTGACGTCACATGCTAGTGTTTCATATAATTTCCATAGTAGCAAAATCGTTTTGACAGTTCAAAAAAAAAAACTACTAGTCAAATACCCTATTTAATGTAATCATATTTTATTATGTAGGTAATTAGTTTTAATCTCAAATCAACATGCTGAGATAGGACCATTTCGTGACACTTTATTTTTCACTGTTTTTTCTATGTCTGTCTATTGTCTGTGTGTTTACGAATAAAAACTATTCTATTCTATTCTAATATATTTTCTGGAACAAATTAATCTTATTTATTCATCAATTCATTAACTATACCTACTTAGTTAAATACTGACCTATAATTCTGCTGCTGCGCCTCAAAAATAAATCCACACTCGAAGAAAGCGCTTAGCAAAATCGGGAAAAGCAGCAACACGAAATTGAGTATATTGTAGCGTCCGTACGGACCTAGGCTCTCCAGCACCGAGTCTAGATTAATTTCTTTCTTCTCTTCCATCTTGGCAGCGGGGTCAAGGGCTCTGGAAAAGATAACGAATGTTAAAATTGAATTGGAACTTTTACACTGTTTGAAAAAACTCATTTATGATGTGTTATAAAATGTTATAAAGTGTTATAAAATGGATATGAAACTAAGATTAACTACAATTAAAATAACTCAAGGTAAACAGTTCAAAATATTGCGCCCTTGTTAGGGTGACCATCACGCAGGCAGCGTTCCCGCGCTTGCATTGGCTATATGCATGCGCGAGAAGGTTGCCTGCGCGAGGGTCACCTGTGGCTTCCCTTGGGCGTTTGCTGAGCGCCTTGTGGAGCCCCCGAGTCCCCCTACCCCACGGACCTAGTGTCTCGACGTCTGCATGTTTGAAATATTATTTTTCTAGTAGTTAAAACACTTTTTCTGTTCACCAGTCGGAAAGCGTTAGCTTTCGGCGCGCTGTGCTAAACGAAGTTGCCGGTTTCTGGCTCCGTTGAACAGAAAAATAGTATCCAAAACTCGGCCAGCGAATATGAAAGCTTCAGATCACATGTTATGATGATAATCATTTTAATTTTTAACAAGCAGAACCGTCTGCGAACGATGCTATTAAGCTTAGAATAAATTTAAAAGTGGAAAAATTACTGTCTTGGGTGAGACTTGACTTGACTTGAATCCAGGGGTCGTGAGTTCAAGTCTCACCCAAGACAATAATTTTTCTACTTTTAAATTTATTCTAAGCTTAATGATGATAATCAATCAAATCGGAACCAGGTTAACATAATTTCATTGTCAATGACAACAAAACTTGAACCACGTGAACGATATTCGATTGAAACTTAAGTACCTAATTTTCTTATTATATAATTTATAAGCAATCTCCCTGTCTCACTAGCGCTTGAAGAGACGTGTCTGATAGAGATGCAAACTGACACGGCATACGTACTTGGCACGTGTATCTATTACTGAGGCGTAGTTAAATATAAATGATTGCTATGCTCGAATCGTAACGAATTAAGTATTCCATACACTACCATATACACGAGAGCCTTGTCTCACGTGGCTAGTAAACAATACGTTTATCCATCAAGGAAGATAAAAGATCAGTACGGTTACCATCAGTTTCTCACTGACATAAACGCCGTCGAGAACGTAATTTACTTTCTATACATCCCGTTTGCACTAATATGCGAGTGCGAGCGAGATGTATAGAAAGTAAATTACGTTCTCGACGGCGTTTATGTCAGTGACAAACTGATGGTAACCGTACAGCTAGGCAGACTGCGCGCGAGTTCCAAGAAATTGTAGAGCCCTGCCGGGCTAGTACATGATTGACTCGACACGGCCCGGTTCGAATTTTTAAAATTAGTCAAATATTACGTCTAGATTCCATATGCATTAGATATGTCGGTGTCAAAAGTGACGTTTTTGTTTAAAGTTCCACCACCCGTCCCGTCCGGTCCCTCTTTTATTAACGTAGTTAGAAAAATACGGGTATTTTATCTCCCCGCGAGACTCTGTCGCGCCAATCATGTGCTAGGCCTGCTGTTGGTGGTGTAGGGTTGTCATATGACAATTTGTAATGTCCTGACAAAAGTCTGGACATAATTCTAAAAATCCTGACATTTCCTGCACGGCCATTTCTACATCGTGGGCTAACGTCCACGATTTACCATTTTCTGGGAAATTTTGTTTACGAACACTGTTTATAAACACAATTGTTTATAGTGAATACGTGGCTTTATATTTCGTAATGTGTGTGCGGACAGTCAGATGGGCATTTCCATTTAAAGTTGTACCATGACTCACTTGACGAGTTGAAAATATAATTTGGATTATTTGGTACTTTTTATGTGATTCTATGAGTAAATATATTCTAGTTTACGAAACACAAAAGAGAATCGTCATATTTTTAGCATAAAGCAGTTAAAATTAATATTTAATAGGATGAGGGAGGTTTTTTGCGGTCCGTTTGGTTACAAATGGTTTTTGAAATAGTCAATAAAAGACATACTTGAAGCAAATGTTTTTATGTTTAAAGCATAATAATGTTAATAAACAACCTAAAAACAATCATCATTGACCAATTTAGAACAAAGATTTTTCATAAAAGGGAATTTTAGGTGGTTTGGTTACGAGGTGGCCCCAAATCGTACGATATTTTTAGGTTTATTAAATAGTTATTGGCATTACTGCCATGTGACGAGTAACAATCATTAGAATTAACAAAACATGTGATTATTGTCAAAAAAATTAAATAGTTTAGCTTATAAACTTTGAATAAACAATAATAAATACTTTTGAAATCAAGGGGACATTTCCAAATGGACACCCATGTAACTTAATTGACAAAGTAAAGACGAGATCACAAGCATCAAAAATTTACACAAATACTCAGTGAATAAAAAAAGGACTACAAAATATGTACCAAAATCAGTAGATAGAGTTTTAAACATAAGAAACTCAATAATACTTAATAAAATATGACTTATTAATTGCACATGAATTAAATAAGTATAGACAAAGTCACGGTAAAAACTATACATACTCAATGTGCGTGCGTCTTTACCGTGTCCGTTTGGTTACATTTTTCTAGTCCGGCTATATGTTACGCTTCAAATTGTAACCAAAAGGACGTAACGATTTGTCTGATCCAGAATTAAATCTATTCAAAATAATACAAAACTAACAGCAATGTTCAACTTATGTGCTTGATAAATAACTATATGAAACATGGTTTTATTTAATATTAACAGTGTTTTAGTTACTTAAGGTTCAAGCTGCATAAACAGTTGAACAAAACGGACAAAACATTGAGTAAAATTACCGGTCACACACCAGCACACCTTTGAGGTTGCGAATTGACTGTTTTAAATCAAATTTGACGTTTAAACAAGGTTTATCTATGGTCACAGGGTTGCCAGGATGAAAAAAAACCTAAAATGTTGGTAAAAAGTATTTCGCTAAGTAGCGAAAACTGCGTAACCAACCTGGACTATGTCCGTTTCACGATTTCGCGGGGACAACGTTTTTATTGAAATTAAACCCTATTATTGATGTTTTTAAAGCTCTTTTTCATCAATAACACATTTTTCAACATTAAACTATGCCAGGAATGCATTACTTGGTGTTGCCTTCATAGACAAAATATGTGTAAAAGTCCATCAAAAATTGAAGTCGGTGAAGGGGACAGTACTACGGAGTGATTTTATCATATCTAAAAACCTGATTTTAAGTAAGAAAAAAGTGACTTATTGTGCATTAAACTTAATAAATGATGTGTCTATATAATATATTTCAATAAAAAAAAAATCATTTGCCTAGTTAAAAAATTCGTCTTAAGAGTAAAACGCAAAAAATGTAAGGGGACATGCGAAAAACTCGAGGGTACAACTTTAAATGGAAATGCCCAGATGTATGTTTCTATTTGTCAATCCTAAAGTCTGTCAAGTCTAAATCCTAAGATGCACTTGAAATTGAAAACTAGATATCTTAATGATCTTGAAGAAACGAAGAAGGTAATCTTTAGTTATCATAGTCCTCCTATAAAGTGGATAAATAAAAATAATGTATTTTTTGTATAAAGTGTTTTTTATTTTTATTTAAGTACATAATTATTTCCATATACATAGTTAATGTAAGATTTGTGAGTTAATTTTCATCTGGATATTGTATATGTTAATAGATTTATTTTGTGTACTTATATTTACATCTTTGCTTTTGATTGCTGTTGAATGTTGATGACCCAAATATTATGTACTTATAATAAAATAAAAGTTGTACTAATATAATCTAATACCGTTAAACAAGCAATTCTTGTATATATTTATTTATTTATATATTTCGGGGATCTCGGAAACGCCTCTAACGATTTCGATGAAATTTGCTATATGGGGGTTTTAGGGAGCAAAAATCGATCTAGCTAGGTCTTATTTCTGGGAAAATGCGCATTTATGAGTTTTTATATGTTTTCCGAGCAAAGCTCGGTCTCTCAGATTACGTACTTATTATAAGAATCTCTAAAAACAAATTCACCAGGTACTTAATAATGAGCGTTTGCTAAAGGAGGAAAATCCGTTTAATTGGCCATAATAGGATGATAAACTGACTGCCAGTTTGTTAATTGACCCCTTAATTGACCGAAGCGAAGCGAAGGTCTACGTTTTGACTCGGGCATTTTGCTTTCGTATGTCCGGATGTTCTCCTCTACAGGTCGCAATTCTTAACCGATTCTCGTGAAATTTTGTGACCGAATTTTATGACTAAATAAATTTTTTTTGTCAATCCGGTTTTTGGAAATTTTTAAAAAGGCGGAGTCGTGATATCTGGCGCCTAAACAAATAGTCGTATCGATATCATAAGACTTTTTTCTTTTTGAGACATGTTTACAGAGTTAATAGCAAAAAATGCAGAAAAAAATTATCGCTGGTTTAGGCGGTATTTAGATATTTAATTTTAACTAATTTTAATTTGAGAAGGAGTAGCTAAATTTCGTCAACCCATCTAAGAACTATTTGGCTCAGTTTGTAAACGTTCGCTTTTTCTGTTTGCACAGAGGGTCTGGGTTCGATCCCCAGTAATTGTATGCTGGGATATTATAACTTTTTGTATTTTTTTACACATAAATTTCGTATTGTTTTTCTTTAATTTACTATACGCCGTGTTTTTATTGAATTCCGTTAACTTCGGGGTATAGTTAAGTACGTTTATAAGAACTAAATGGCATAGTTAATTTTCAAAAAAAAATTTTTTTTTTGTTTTGTTTTTTGTTTAAAAAGTAATTAAATGTAGCATATAGCGTTGTTGTAACACGGGCATTACATTTAACTCAACCAAACAATTGAAATCTGTGACATATCAATGTCATTTCGTACATCAATCGACCGAGATTGTACTTAAGTTTAGTAGCAAATGTATGAACTCATTCTAAACACTAATCAATATGTAAGCCGGCCCTAAGGCAAGTGTACACGCTTGTAGAGGCCTTATAGTAAAAAAATAAATTATGGATTATCTCCGAAATGGACTTAATTAGAACATCGGTGTCTTTGAGAAAGTTACTTGATTTAAGCTCAGGAATGCACCCTTGAAATTAACGGAAATGAAAAAAACACGGTGTATTTAAAGCTCTTAGCACCATGTTATTTCAAGCTCTGCTCGCGAGGTCTACAGCTCACAGAGCCACTAGTCTAAGGTAGTACCTACTTATTCACTGTTTTGACTACTCAATGACCGTGCTGTAGTTTTGAATCATCGTATAGACCATTGACCGATCGTGAACTTTATTGCATGGAGATAAGGTTTTCTTAGACTATACTTATGTATGAGGTTCACGCCGTTGATGAGAACATGACAGACCTAATTTTTTAGGGTTCCGTACCCAAAGGGTAAAAACGGGACCCTATTACTAAACGGGGCCCACTGATTAACAGTCCGCCGGACGGAATCGGCCTGTCAGTTAGAGCAAAAAGTTGACAGTTCCGAACAACTGACAGGCAGATACCATCCGGCGGACTGTTAATCAGTGGGCCCCTTTAGTAATAGGGTCCTGTTTTTACCCAGTGGGTACGGAACCCTAAAAAGGATTAATGCATTAATGCGACCGTCTATGAGGCTATTTGTGAACACACTTATGTGTCCGTGATTGTTTGATCACGTCATCCATGTTTGTCAAGTAAGCTTGAAATGTGTGTCAAAAGGTTACTAACACAAACATGTGTAAATAATCCGCTTCGTCCATGCATAGTGCAGTTGGAGCGAAATTAATTGACAAACAATTGATTATACCTACTCGTAGTTCGTGTCATCACGATGACGCGCAGATTTGACAAATCTAACCTTTAATGACATGACAATACGAGTCAAGGCACGCGTCTTCGTGAATGACACGATCTATACTTGGTAAGTTGGCAGCAGTAGGCACGTAGGTGGTACGGTCAGCGTCATAGTAGGTAGCATCCAAAGTATTCAAATAGTTCGGTACGCTATACAAATTATATGGTGTACCGAACTATTTGAATACTTTGGATGCTGCCCACTATATGACGCTGACTGTAACTAGACTGGTAGTACTCGTATGCCATTGCGTCATATTGACAATATAAATAATTGTCTTTAGTTTGATGCCATAACCACTTGAACTGATATCCATAATCCGGATCGTTCTAACGTGAGTCATTCTTAAATTGACAGCAGTTTGAAAAACAAAATTGATTCAGGGGTATTTACTTATTCAACAACCTACTTAAATCAATCTGGGTGTTTTTGTTGATGAGATAAAGGATGACTCACGTTAAACCGGGCCGGGTCCGGGCCGGAGCTTCCGGCGCTTCGTATTCCTTAACTCACGCTAGACCGGGCCGAGCCCGGGCCGTGGCGTCCGACTTGTCATTTTCTATGACGCCTGATCGGTGATCACGTGATCTTTCTAGCGTGAGTCATCCTTAAATTGACAGCAGTTTGAAAAACAAAATTCATTGGGGTATTTACCTATTCATAAACCTACCTAAATCAATCTGGGTGTTTTTGATAATCTTTCTCTAGAAGTTAAAATTATAAGTATATGGATTATGTAGGGACCCAATTTTTTTTCATGGAGGATCTCAGACCAAATGCTTAGAGGGGGTTTAAGTTTTAAAAATTTGTAAGCATGGAATTTGTTGTTACTCTTAGCTCTTGGCGTTATTCATAAACTTTTGTCAAATCTAACAAACCGTTTGTCCCTATCCGTCATTTTGACATTTCTGTTTGTAAGAAAGATAATTTTAACACAGGTTTGTAAGGTTGCTATTTTTTACGAATAAGCGGGTTATACTTTAACATCCTGTACTGTATTGGATATACTTGCTGCCGTATTCGAACTTCAAGATATTCACAAGAGACGACACGTACTAGATCCATTCTAGATACGTTATAGTTTAGATATCAACTAGTTCTCTTTTGCAACGCAATTCGGGCAACCAATGTCACTTTTACGTTAGATAGAGTAAGATATCTATTAGATGTGAATTGGATCTCTAAGTCATATCCTGTGGAAATCGTTCAACAGTATCTCCCGAATCGCGCAAATGTCAAATTTGTCAGGTTAGATCTTAAACATATCGTTACCGTATCTTGGTGATGTCAAAAAGATGTCTAATAGATGTCTATTTCGAAATCCGAATCGGGCCCCTTGTCTGTAATTTTCTATGTACAAAACCGTCTGCCGATTTTTGCGGGGGAGGGGCACGTCAAATGTATACGTAACGTAAAAATAGCCATGCCAGATAAACGCCAGTCCTCCAATGTATATCACCATTGGTCATACAGTTTCGATAGAGGGGAACGCCTGTTAATGGCTACTCCGTTTGTTTATATTATTATCCTCCAAGATGAGATATTACTAGGGAGCTGGCTTTATACTCATAACTTGTTAACTTAATCCATACACCGTCCGCAATCCACATTGAAATCAATCGCTGACACCCGAGCCGACCTTCGGCCCGTATCTCGGAAGTACGCATCGCCGCCCCAGCACAATGTCCTGAGTTACTGTCTGCTGTGCCTACGAATGGTATGTGCTGTTTATATCATTCGTTTTGACTTAAGAGTCCGTGGTAGATTTGAAAATCGCTAATATGTAATCAATAAAAGTGCATACGAGTATAACATATTTTGTAAAACGCTCTCATTTTAAAACTACATTCTTAACTTACAAGAAACTTGCTATGAGCATTTACCTATTTATCATCTGCTCTTATATAAATATCCTTGTTGTTAAATTCGTCGACTGTTGATAAAGTTCAATGATTTAATTTGATTTAGATCAGCGGTCTGCAACCTTTTAGCAGCCAAGGGCCACATAGCAGTTAACGAAGTGGACGCGGAACGCACTTTGTTAATATTTATGACTTTGACATTGTCATTTGTCAATATTACATACAAAATAGCCAGGAGGCTCGCGGGCTGCAAGTGAGAGGTTCGCGGCCCGCTTGCGCTGATTTAGATCATTGTTTCTACTCATTCGATGCAGAGTATAAAATAGCAAAACAGTTGCATCTACAACTTATCACTTATCACATAACATATCATTGATGATATTTAAAACAATTATAAACTTGATAGTTTATTATGCACCAGTATTACTGCTGCAGTTATTGCAGCGTGATATTACTCCTGTTTTTTTTATGCTGTGCTGCAATACTGCAGTTGCAGTATGAATCCGAACGTCACCTTGTGTCACGTCTCACGTCACCTTGTGTCACGTCTCACGTCACATGGTAACAAGAGGTGTCGAGAGAATTATTGTCCGAGCATCTCGTAGACAATGCGTTGTTTGTCCCGCGAGAACCACAGCTGCCATTGTGAATTACGACGTACCTAGTGATTAGTTTACGTTAGTGACAGTTAGGAACATATATAATTATTTTGGCAGATACCAGTTAGTTAGGGAGCTTCCTAACTACTGAGAACCTGCCGGGCTAGCACATGATTGGCGCGGCAGTATCTCGCCGCGAGATAGGCTACCCGTCCTCTTTAAATAATACAGCTAGAAAAAGACGGGTAGTCTATCTCGCGGCGAGATACTGTCGCGTCAATCATGTGCTTGGCATACTGACCTCCCCAGAAAAAGGCTATTTAAAATTTGCGACCTGAAGTTTATTCCGTGTGTTCCGTGAAGCGTGCTGCCTCAAACATACCTAGTAACATGGCCATTGTAAACCGTTGTAGAGATAGCTAGTTTCCAAACTTAACCGCATGTTAGAAAACTCTTAAAAATAATTTTCAAGTAAATAACTACTAGGTAGTTTTATATACCGCGTTTTTTTAAACTCCTTTAATTTCATGGGTGCCTTCCTGAGCTAAAATTTAGTTACTTTCTCAAAGACACCGGTATTCTATTTGTAAAATACATGTAGGTACTTAAGTAAGAAAAAAAATCCTATTTTTTTCTTTATTTATTTTTCTTCTTAAGTTAGGTTGTTTATAACATGAATATAAAATGAAAATATGTACAAAAAAACAATAAAAACTACATATACACATTATAAAAAACCTAAACCTAGGGTGCCGCCAGCAGCGAGGCAGGGCCCAAGCTGCCGGTGGTCAGGGCCACAGAGTGAGGAACCGACGTACTATACGCGCCGTGTCCAAAATTACCGCCTTCTGCATCTGACCCTTGATCCAACCATCCAGCGAGTCTC
Organism: Cydia splendana; assembly: GCF_910591565.1. NCBI lineage: Eukaryota > Metazoa > Arthropoda > Insecta > Lepidoptera > Tortricidae > Cydia > Cydia splendana. The sequence continues at coordinate 14,992,662 of NC_085976.1, forward strand.
TCTAGGTGTTGGTCGAGACTCTTCGCTAAAAGACCGTTCGCTGACATTTTGTTAACGTGTTTTTGGGCGGTTCGTACCTATAGCTCAATGCAACCAAACATTTGTAGATGTAGGTATTGTAGGTATGTAGGTTGATTGGTTTGTCATGGAGTCCACTGTATTAATTACATAGCGCACGTGTTCTTAATTTGAAACATGACTGGTCCTAACCTACCTAGGTACCTATACTTTGTGGCGCGGCCTGGAGGAGTTCATCGAGCGTCTCGCGCGGTCCATGTACGACCGCGCGGACAACAGCGGGCACGAGCACCTCAAGAACATCGCGCCACACCACCCCACCAGACCACCGGAACGGTGGGCCCGGGACTTGCCCCGAGCCCTGCTACACCAGTAGCGGAGCCAAGCCAAGTCCCAACTTTCATCGGATGCACCACGCCACACACGCCAGCCTAAGCTGCCGGTCGCCTTCCCTGCGTCCCCGATGCCCGGCCCCGCTCAAACGGTATCACCGGGCTAGGGGTCGCGGGGTTGGATAAACGATCGGTGGCGAAAAAGCTGGCCTACACCAGCAGCACTGACGTCCTCAAATTGACGTCCACTGACCTCCCCAGTCCCCACGCGGTGGGGAGCGACCCGCCACAGCCGTCGCAGCCGAAAGGCGGGCACGGCCTCCCATACCTCTCTATTAATAGAGAGGTATCGAATGATATCCAGTCCTATACTTCATATGACAGACTTTAAATGATCAAATGAATTGATCACGACTATACTTGTCTTGCCTGATCAGAGTCAAGGCCGTTTCATCATCGATGTGAATTTTACTAATGGACTTATCGAATATGCCATTCGTCCTTGGTGGTTACGATTTGGTGAAATGAAAGTTTACAAAATCGAAATAACTAACATACTATAGCGATGACAAGCAGGAGACCGATGCAAACTAACAAATCGATGTCAATATGATCGCGTTTTGGTATCACTCGTAATTTCGTTTCTACGTACCTATTGGTGCGAGGGAGGAGCACTTCGAGTAATAAAATATATTACTAATAGGAACTCAGTCCCAGTGTTCATGTGTTCTTTCTACTTCAACCAAAATATTACAATAGGATTAACAGTCCAGATCAAATACCTAGGTACTATAAAATTATTTATCCTGAGATTCAACTAATTTTCCGCAATTTTGGCAGTTTGGAAAAACCCATATTACATAATATTACCTACCAATAGTATCTACCGTATATGGTTATTATATTACGTACAAATTAATGTGAACGAGTTATTATTGTACTAAGCAGAGATAAACGTCTACTAGCGAAATTACAATTTGTATTGTCAGAAAAGTTAATTTGCTATATTACATTATTTCTTCTAAAGACATCTGTAGGATAAGGCGCTGAATCCATTTAAATTAAGTAAGCAGTTGGGAATCGACTTCTATATAATTCAAAATTGTTGTTCTACCATCTATATAAAGTGAAAGAAATAACAGATAAATACTCACATAAATATTAATTATGATAGAAACTAATGAAGGTAATAAAATGACTGTTGTAAGTTCAATCCAAAGTTCTTATCAATAAAGAGGACAAGCATCCTTGTACTAATGGAAATAAACGCACATTATAAGATATACAATGTAGTGGAAATAGATTACGACTAAATAATGGCTGGGGTTGTTTCCATTAGATAAATTAAATTGTATAAAAGCGGTCATGGAATGAACTTAAGAAAATAACAGAAAAAACAGAAAGCCATGTTTTTGCGCTTTATTAACTCGCAACTTAGTGGCACAGCGCAGCTAGGCGTGGGCGAAGCGGCCTCGCACTTAAGGGGACCTCGCAGAAGCCAACCCTTTTTAGGGTTCCGTACCCAAAGGGCAAAACGGGACCCTATTACTAAGACTCCGCTGTCCGTCCGTCCGTCCGTCCGTCTGTCACCAGGCTGTATCTCACGAACCGTGATAGCTGGACAGTTGAAATTTTCACAGATGATGTATTTCTGTTGCCGCTATAACAACAAATACTAAAAACAGAATAAAATAAAGATTTAAGTGGGGCTCCCATACAACAAACGTGATTTTTGACCGAAGTTAAGCAACGTGGGGCGGGGTCAGTACTTGGATGGGTGACCGTTTTTTTTTTGCCGTTTTTTGCATTATGGTACGGAACCCTTCGTGCGCGAGTCCGGCTCGCACTTGCCCGGTTTTTAATAACTCGGGAATACAGTCATACACATTAAAAGAAAAGGGCCTCGCAGATACGACTTAGCCTACGGCTAGATTAGTTCACGCTACGCCACTGCTCGCAACGAACATGTAGGTAAATGACTGTTGTTATATAATTTTGTGAAAATCTTTTACGGTAGAAGTATAATGGGTATAACCACGTATAACGAACTTAGTTACAAATAGTTCTAAATTATTACGCTCTTGTTTACATAATTATTGGCACTTTCATCCGTCTACTTACTCTGTATTATGCGAGTAAAGTCAATAGTTCAATGATTTTATCGATGACCTGAGGCCAAGATAACATTCTGAACCGGAAGATAGCAGTTCGTACTTATATATTGTAGATTTATTATTGATTTAATGATAACAATACGGCTACAATGTTTCTAAGGCCTCGATCACTGGAATAATCGCTACTTTTCTTACAAATATATACTTAATACATGAGTAGATACAGCGAGCTGCAAAATTGTATGGATATTCACTCATAAAGTGACCATGCAATTCGAGGCTGGGTGTACAATTGTACATGTCACAATATGCCATAAAATTTGTCTAATTATTTTATTTCTTGGAAAAGTTTTGCAATGGATTGCGACTGTAGACGCGAAGAAGCGAAGTCACCGTTAAACTCCTTGACGAAATAAGCAACAGATTGAACGTTAGAATCGCGACGGCAATGCGGCAAAGACATAAATCAAGTCATCAAGCAGCAGTAGCGTTGCAACAGTAACACCGCAGCCTATGGTGACGACCGGGGTCGTAAAACTTCTCATTCACGCTCACGTAGTCGTAGGTAGGGTAACAGAGATAGTGATATGCGGTCGTCAGTTTGGTTTGCGTCTACTGGTGTACACTGCTGCGGTTCATGGGGTTGTTATCCGAATGTTGTTGATAAATGGCAACTGCAGCTGCATTATTGATGATTACTGCTGCGGCGTTAACGTCGGCGCTGTTACTGTCATTTTCCTTGATAAAATTAGTGACGGATTGAACCTTCTAATTGCAGTTGCTACCCGACTGTCACCATCAAACTACATGTCGCGATACAATGTAAAAATAATTATGTTAGTATAAAAATAATAACGACAAGGGGCAATGCTCGCACTGAAGTAACTCGGGTTTTTTTATTCGTATTTAGGTAAATTTGAGTGACGTAAGTATCCAGTTCACGCATTTAGAGACAAAGCTTTGTTCGTTCGCTATTTCAATCGCTTGCTAAACACAGTGAGTCGAATACTACTAGTCAAATCAGTTTCTTTTTTCGAACTGTCAAAACGGGGTGTGTAATGATCCGTATAACAATTTTTGATATATTTTCAAAAGATATAGCAACTTTTGATATAATTTCATGGCGTATAATCACTTAAGCGGTATAATGAACTTTTGATATAACAACAAAATAACTATTTTCATGGGGTATAATGTTTAATTAATCGATATAAAAGCTATTCGATATAACGTTTACTGGATATAATGAATATTTGTTATAAGTATTTATGGTATAATGTATTCAAATGTATAAAAATAAGTTGAGGTTATAATAAAAAAGTCGGTTCTGGCGCTGTATAGGGTCGCAGTTCTACCTAACACTCCTCCTCGCTTCGCTCGTCGTCGTACCTAACTGAGACCTGCCTTAAGTTCGAATACGTAGGTTGTTTTAATAGTAGTAAATAATACAAATTATACCATTATGCCAACTGAGCGTTATATCGAACATAATTATATCACATATACGTTATACGCTGTTAATGTTAGATTAGAAGTTGTTATATTACAAGTTCATTATACTTGACGATAGTTAGACTCTCTAAGAATATACCATGTATTGTTATAGCAAAAGTGCATTATGTCCCTCAATCGTTATATCGACTAAAAATATATCAAAAGTTGTTATATGGACCGTTACGCACCCGTCAAAACGATCTGAAAAAGAAAATAACAGCCAAATGTTTTGTGTGTTCGATTGTACAAAACATTTAGATGATATGTATTTATGTTTAAATGTAGGTACCTATTTAAGTAGTTGTCTAAACGCTCGTATCTCCTGTCTCCTCGTTCGGTATTTGGAATATATATTCGTTCTGATGTTCGTCTAAGATGACATTTTCTCACGGGACGTTTTTTGTACGTTCTTCTTTGAAGTGATATTCTCAATGGACATACAAATAGTGGTATTGACGAGGCAAAGGAAGTAACTTAGTTGGTGGTTTACTGTGCCTAGGGTATTAAAAACAATTTCGGATGGTAAATGTAAGAAATAAATAAGATACCTAGACGGTGTGCAAAGGAAACTTACTTATCACTGTTTCAATATTATCGACAATGTCTATTTAATCAATTGAATATGTGTAACTAACTATAGAGAGTTAACTTGACGGTTACGTTACTGATTATTTTATTCTGTTTTTTTTTTATATTCCATAGTGGCCAGATAGTGGCTAATCGTTGTGACAGTGGCGAAACAAAATACTTATTTCAATAAAGATATCAAAACATAAATAGGGACCTTTATTTTTTTAAAGGGGCTTATTTTATATCAAATACACATACTCGATGAAGTAATTTTTACAGACGTATTTGCCTCCAGTACCCTATAACTTTTTCTATTATATTTTTAATGAACTAAAAATAATAGCAATTGTTAGAGCTTCAAATCATAGGTCGTGTAGAGACACCCGCTCAATTGATACAAACAAGCCATGAAGGTGACTTTGACAAAAAACTTAAGACGTTGCATAAAAACTCATCATGCTTTGTTTGTACATAATTACTGGTTTGACGGTAAATAAAAAAAATACTTAGGTATAAAGAGTTTAACAAGAAGATACCTACTTTTAAATTAGTTCCATTTGTGAATTATTTCCAGTAAAATAACCATGATTGACCATAATTCTATACATACGTACTTATAATAATATAAGCCATATAAGGCATCACATCACATCTATTCACCAAAAAAAGAAACCCAATTTGAGTTCACGACAAACTAAACTACTCTACGACAGTGGCTTTGAGAGTTGTTATAACTTTGTCAGTGTCAAAATAAATGAAATACTACATATCAGTCGTCCCAAATCATAATTTAACGGTTTTAAAGATTTGTTCGATAGTAATTAATTACCATTGTCGTACTTTATATAAACCTAGCAATTACGTAACTTCTAATTTATCACGCCACATTGCAAATGTAAAATGCAAGAAAAATCGATTTAATTCTTAAAGCGCGTAATAATTACTCATTTAGCTCATTGTTAATCATGATTAAGATTACATAGTAAAGTAACTATTTATAACAAAGTTAAGAGTAGTACGTATTAAGTCTATTGTTTTGTTGTATACATTGTTGTTGAATACAAACATAATTAATTATGTCATAAACACCGCCTGTTTCAAGTCACTATTAATTATGTTTAGTAAAAGTTTAATTCATAGCGGCAACTTAATTAGCAATTATAATATTTATAATGCTCAGTTACAGTTATCTCGACGACAATAACCTTACTAGTAGCTTGATTCACGAAACATTATTATCTAGTATTACTTGACCTTGGCCTGTGTATCATATATATTATAACCGGCGATCATTTTATACTGGTTTTTTATTACTTCGCCAGAAACGAACCAGTAAATTCTGCTCCCAGTTTACGGATAGACTTTATGAATATAGGGGGAAAATTATAAAGGTTTCAAAGTCGAGTAAAACTGCTTTGTGAAAGGATCTGTAAGTGTAGAAGCCATCAAATCTGTATCAAGGCTGACGGGTTATTCACCTTTAGTTAAAAATAGAACTTCAATGACTCAGTTTAGTTTCAAAGTTAGAAGCTTTATTGTGGATTTTATACACTGAGACCTTGTCTGTCCTGGTTGAAGGGAAAAACGTGACTATGAGGTCGATGAGGCGCGACACAGGGACAATAAGAAAGATAATTGTTGTTTTTCATTATGGTAAATTGATCTATTCCTTATTTAGATAGTATAAGCTCTACACCAAAATTGACCCTAATCATGAACCTACTTTTTGACAGCTGCGATATGTTCCTTAACTCTTTCTGCTATCGTCCGCTTAGTTCAGTCATTAGTAAATGTAAGCGGAAACGAATATCTACAGTCGATAAATCGAATATCGTTAGTGTTGTGTGTCGACAGAGTAACATCCCTAGTGCGCAAAACGTTCTAACTGATAAACAAGACCAAGTGCGGGCAGTTCGAAAAACTCGCGCGGCTAGAAGATGTTGATCATGGTCTAATAAAACATGGTCTTCTATTCCCAGAGTGACACGGGCCTACGTCACAATAACATTGCCACTTTATTTCAACATAACATGTTACATGGGTACATTATACCTATGGTTAATAAGTTAAAATATTTCTTTATAATTTTATAATTTTCATTTATATGTATTTTATCTTAAATTTTACAATAACACGTCATTTTTAATTATTCGTTAGCAATATCTTCCGATTCACGACAGAAATTTCAGACGTTCGGGTAATTCTGTTTACACTACTGACAACACAGGATAGCGCTGTCACATTTGACAATTCGGATCTAGATAACTTCATGCCCTGACCGTCATCCTTGTCGAACGCGTGTTAATTGTTATTTCCTTCTCGCTCAGTGTCAGCAGTCGCAGTGTTTTCCAAACTTTTCACGCCGTAAGCTTGGTAATTAATGTGTAACTGTGAATTAGTTTTTGAAACGTTTGTCTTGTATAGATAAACAAAGTTTAATTTAATACATTAGATTTGTTTTATTTTACTATGTTTCTACATGAATAACTTAAAATGAATGCCGTTAAAATAATTTTCACCGTTGGTTAAAATTCTCCCACATATTTAATTACACAAACGGGTCTACCGCGATATAATTTCATTGTTTTTACCTTTAATTTCGGGTAGTTTAGTGGTGTTTTATTAATATCTCCGTTGACATTTGTTGGGACGTCAGTCTTTCCGTGACCACAGCTGGTGCAACTCAGCTGAAACGTCGGAATTAAAGGTAAAAACAATGAAATTATATCGCGGTAGACCCGTTTGTGTAATTAAATATGTGTACAAAACGCGAGAGTTTAAAGTGTTATATTCTCCCACATTTTAAAGTTTGAGAACCTGTAAACAGCATGATGACGTAGGCCCGTGTCAGTTAGGTCATACGCGAATCTCGGAATAGAGTACCAGGCGGAGTATATTATTATACCATGATGTTGATGTCAACTTGAGCCAGTCTTCTCCGAGACCACGGGGACAACGCCGTCCTCGAAACGACAAGTCGAATGTTTTGGCTGCGTTTCGTATGCTGACTTTTTTTTCTAGAACTTCATTTGCTGGCGACTCATATACATCTTGAGTTTTTAATCCTTAGTATTTTTTTTTTCTTGTAGTCTCTCATTCTTTAAAAAAATACAATACAATAACTTAGCATATTTTTCTGGGCAATGCTAGAGTCTTCTTCTTCCTCACGTTATCCCGGCATTTTGACACGGCTCTTGGGAGCCTGGGGTCCGCTTGACAACTAATCCCAAGAATTGACGTAGGCATCTAGTTTTTACGGAAGCGACTGCCATCTGACCTTCCAACCCAGAGGGGAAACTAGGCCTTATTGGGATTAGCCCGGTTTCCTCACGATGTTTTCCTTCACCGAATAGCGATTGCTAAATATCAACTGATATTTCATACATAAGTTCCGAAAAACTCATTGGTACGAGCCGGAGTTTGAACCCGCGACCTCCGGATTGAAAGTCGCACGCTCTTACCGCCAGGCCACCAGCGCTTCAGCAAGCAGCAGCGCTTGGGCAATGCTAGAGTAAAAAACCGGGCAAGGCGAGTCGGACTCGCGCACGAAGGGTTCCGTACCATAATGCAAAAAACGGCAAAAAAGAAACGGTCACCCGTCCAAGTACTGACCCCGCCCGACGTTGCTTAACTTCGGTCAAAAATCACGTTTGTTGTATGGGACTTAAATATTTATTTTATTCTGTTTTTAGTATTTGTTGTTATAGCGGCAACAGAAATACATCATCTGTGAAAATTTCAACGGTCCAGCTATCACGGTTCGTGAGATACAGCCTGGTGACAGACGGACGGACGGACAGCGGAGTCTTAGTAATAGGGTCCCGTTTTACCCTTTGGGTACGGAACCCTAAAAAGAATAAAAAAATGCACAATTAACCGCAAGTAATTTGTAATGCACTATACAACGAGTCATAATAATATTATATATACAAATACATGCACTATTATTAGAGAGAAAAAAAATATACACGCACACTAACATGTTACAACGTGCCCTTGCTTTGTGTTACTACTTGTCCCATGGGCCCATTATGTCTATTAAATTAAATATGTCAAAAACTATAAGCTATAGAAATATTTAAAAAAAAGCAAATGGAAACAAATTAAATGAACATTGTAGCAATGAAAACACGATGAACAATTAATTTATTTTCAATTGTCAAAATCAACCTTTTCGTAAGTAAGTTTTAAATAATACCTAGTCGAAACAGAGCTCGTGTGCACATCCACTCGCTTCGATGTCTGGCGGGGCAATGGTGGTGTTTACGTTATTCCACGGGTTATAATAAAGTCATTCAGTAAAAAAAAAAATGTTGTAATTCCCCGTCAAAATTGAGCGTTACTACTTACCCCTGTTACATTAAGCCCCCAGCTCCCCTACCTATATTTCCGTACCATCTAAAACGATCTTTTTGTGTATTTTGTCACAGTTGTCGCCATTTGGCAATTACTGCACTCCATCAATGTAAGTAGAGTTTTTCGTTAGAAACTTTATTGCAGTTTCTGAAGTTATACATAATAGGTACCGCTAGTAATTTTGCAATAACATGACTGTATGTGTACCTGATTTTTTTATCTCTTTAATGAACCAAATTAAACTCAAGCTTCATTGCCACTTCATATATATTAGAATTTTGAGGATTAATCCTCAAAATTCTGCATCAGAAAAGAATACAAAAAGATGATTTTACTGACTGGTAAATTTAGCCTTCTAATATCTGATTATGTGCTGAAATAATAATGTAAGATGATTATAGTGACCACTGTAATACTGCAGCTGCTCATAACCGACTATTTTTTTTTCTAGCTTTGTAAACGGTATACGAATTACGCAATGTTGACACAAAGGGATACAATCCCATTGTTATTTTAGGCGTTGTCTAATAATAGACGATGGCTATTGTTAACTACAATAAAACGAATGCAGGAATTTGCAAAAACATCGGATCCGTGTGAAAGAAGAGTGTAATGACCTGGACAAAATTCACACGTGAATTATTGCATTACCTACTTATATCAAAACATTATTAACCCAATAAAAATTCATGGATATGGCGGGAAAAGCTCTTGAGTAGTTGACGGATCTTCACTAGGAGGTAATTGCACAAAAGATCCCTATGGGTCCAAGTGTATCCCCCCCCCCCCCCCGGGCCCCCGAAAACAATAAGATAAGATAAGAACCCAATAAAAATATGGTTAATACTAAACAGTTACTGGCTTAACGATTTACGCGGTTAACCCCGGGTTAGTGGGATGGTGCAAGTGGCGCTAAGTATCGAAATAAAATATCTGTGCAAGTATGCTAAAAAACCGGGCAAGTGCGAGTCGGACTCGCGCACGAAGGGTTCCGTGCCATAATGCAAAAAAAAAACAAAAAAAAAAGCAAAAAAAAAACGGTCACCCATCCAAATACTGACCACTCCCGACGTTGCTTAACTTTGGTCAAAAATCACGTTTGTTGTATGGGAGCACCATTTAAATCTTTATTTTATTCTGTTTTTAGTATTTGTTGTTATAGCGGCAACAGAAATACATCATCTGTGAAAATTTCAACTGTCTAGCTATCACGGTTCGTGAGATACAGCCTGGTGACAGACGGACGGACGGACGGACAGCGAAGTCTTAGTAATAGGGTCCCGTTTTACCCTTTGGGTACGGAACCCTAAAAAACAATTATTTGCACAATAAGACGTCTTGTCTTGTCGAGCCATATGAAGATAAGCCAGTACCTAACAGAGGTCTTTTTAAAATTTAAATACCTACATGACTCATACATACCATACATGTCTAAATAAGGTCGTCACGATCAATTATTAGTAGGTATATTGCTTAAGTACTATTTGTGATGTCGGGTTGTACCCGATTTTGTCATTTTTTCGTGACGTTCATTTCGTGATCAATGCTCCTGCAGGATTTGGATGTACATAGTTGACATTATACATATACGACTGCCAGGTTTTTAGCATCTATGGCGCATGGCAAGTGTAAGAGGTCAAAGGCAATGTCCAATTAAATGAATTTGCTTTTATTTTTGCACTAGACACCCTGTTTTTTCGATATGGGAATGCTGTTACGCATCGTCCCCCTTGAGGTGGGCCCATTAAGGGAGGGTATGTGGGACTCTCACCTCCCGGCTCTTTTCAATTGAAAACCGGGCAAGTGCGAGTCGGACTCGCGCACGAAGGGTTCCGTACCATAATGCAAGAAACGGCAAAAAAAACGGTCACCCATCCAAGTACTGACCCCGCCCAATTGAAAAGAGCCGGGAGGTGAAATGACGGGGAGGAGCCTACCCACTAAACCCACACCGGCGTATATCCCAAATATGCCGTTTGGGGAGCTTTACAAGGCTGTTAATTGGATTAAACGTCATTAGGTACTTAATTAGTAAAACGTTGGACGGAGTGAGTCATATAATTGCACAGACAAATGAAATAATAGTTATCAAAAGTCGGACAAGAATTCGTGCGTCATATGATTTTGTGCTTTCAAACCGTTGGGTTGATAATCTAACAACAACTAAAATGTCAGGCATTGTCAGCGCCATCTACTGAAGCTGATATTATAGAATTTGTATTTATTGATCCATTAGGTCAGTTTTCCATAATACCCGTGCTCTAAAAAGCAAAAAATGGGCATCAGAAATGGAGAGTAGTTTTGGTGAATTATAAACATACCAACGCAATGATTGACTTACCATTTTTTCAAAGAAGGTTTAAAAAATAATGCAGTATTTGACAAACATAGAGTCAAGTGAAGTGAAACATGCGACCGGGGATTTATAAACATCGAGGGCCGACTCAAGGTGAATGCCCCAGACTATCATGCCTTATTGCAAAAATAAGTGATAATATACATAATAACGTGTCAAAGTTGTTAAACGCTAGTCTAAGTCTATTAACCTAGTGTAGAGTTGCAGTGGATTCTCTAATTTTATCAATCATATTAGCAAAAGAGGCGATTTTAATACAGATTAAATATAACGCTGTCTTATAGAGATGGCGGGAGACTTCAGCCATATTTTGAGGGATCGATCGATCAGCTTTAAACAAACATGACACAAACAGCTGACACCTCATCGATAAATGGCAAACTTCTCTAAAAATCCATTAGATCTCTAAAAAATCCTTGTGCGAAACAGTTTGTCGCTCTATTCGCAGTTATACAGTCTTATGTGACGTTTTAATGTCATAATCATAAGTCATCCGCAATAAATTATAATTTTTATTTCATTAGCATTGAGTCTGTATCGGCAGAATATCATTAAAGTCTGCAATTGAAATGTGCTGTAGGTATGTTGCAACAAAGATGAAAATGAAAGATAATTGACTTAACGGAAGACTTACAACCCGAATTGCTTTACCTGCGTGCGAGTTCGAGCAAAAACCACACTTGAACTGATTTCAACCGTCTTCCTCCTCGGGACAAAATTATAATGGCATTCTAAATAAAGCAGTTAACCTCAAATATCTCCAATTTAATAATGAAGCGTAAAAGGCAAATAATACAACACTAAAAGCAAAACAATACTTACAGTACAATGCTTCACTAATTCATCAATATTCCGTGACCCAGAACACTAGAGAACTAGGAACAGAATCACTAGAGTAGCATAGATTTTCACAAATATAGTTTAAACACGTATTCACAAACTGTTAGTATGTGATGTTTCTGTTAAACACTGTTCAAGAATTCGGGAGCGTTTGGCAAATTTGAATTTCGAATTTAATAGTTTTTATGCGCACGACCGGCCGGCGTCTGCTTCGTTTGCGTGTGGCGCTGTGGCATAACCGCGGCGCGCGCAGCGCATTGGCTATGGAAGCCAGCCGGCGCGCAAGCGACTCTATTTGCGCACCGAGCGCGGGTGATTTTACGGATTTGACGTACCAGCGTATCTCCAACCGTTATTTCATAAAGATCAGAGCGTAATCGCAAAGCGCTTATACTGGTTCCTCTATGCGTTTGACTTGGAATAATGCAAACAGTGAAATGTCATATTTATCACGCCACCGGCGCACGCTTTCCAAACGTATTGAGGTTATGCTTTACTCGCGTTACAATGCTACTGTTCAGACGCTGGGATTCTTTGCGTCTGTGCGCAGGCAGCAGTGGACGGTGCATAGTTTGCGATTGAAAAAGGAATGCAGCACATGGTCTTCAAACTTAACAAGTGCGTTGATAAGCCCTTTTTAGGGTTCTGTATTCAGTTATGGCTTATCTGAAAATTAAAAAAAATATCTACTTTATTATGTTGCATTTTTTCGCAAAATATCATAATGAAGCTTAGGTATTTCCTCTACGTTATAGGTACTACTAACTTATGTAGTTATTGTGTTATTTACCGGTTTATTCTTAATTTCTAACTATAATATAATATTTGCGTTATCCATAAACCTGCTAACTACAAGCATCAATAGTTTGTTTTAATCTATCTGTAATAAATAAGGGATAAAACATAAATTAACTAATTGTATGTTAAATATGTATGTACGGTCACGCTTCGTGATTGTTGAGCCATTGGGTCCAAGCTAAATTGGCTGTTCGATACTTAATACTTACCTACGCTATGGAAAGTTAAAACCCTAAATAGCTCAACAATCACCTCGGTTACTTTACTGTACATATTATTATTAGGGCGAGCGAAGCGAGCCCTATCACTATTCGACAATCTATGCATTCTTGTGGTACACTTTACGGAAAAACCATCGCACTGTTAGGTTTGAGATTTAACATAGTAATTTTTATTCATGTCTAGATGTGTTATCAAGCATAAAAATATCATTATATAAACATAAAAAATAAATAAAAGGGTAAATAATGTGTATTACTACTAACGCCATCTGTTGGACTAATGTTAGTTATTTCTTTTTCTAACAGATGGCGTTAGTAGTGACAAGGTTAAAGGTTGTTCCGTTAAAATGCGCTGGGTTTTTGCAGCTCAATATAATTGGGTATTTGACTACCTATACTAGTCAAATGAGTTTCTTTTTTCGAACTGTCAAAACGATTTGCTGCTATGGAATTTACATGAAACACTAGCATGTGACGTCACAAGCAAATTACCTACTCTTTATAGTTGTTATCGGGTTTTAAAATAGAAATTGTGACTAAAAATAACTGCTATCTACCTTTCTCTATTAATCTTCTGGTGCTTTATTTCTTGCATGGTGTAAAATAATTTATCTTAAGTATTACAGTCAAATACCCTATTAGTAGGTAATCATAATTAATTAGGGGTCATCCATTAATTACGTCACACGAATTTCTAGGTTTTTTGACCCCTCCCCCCCCTTGTCACATTTGGTCACATTTGGCAAACCCCTCCCCCCTAGTGTGACGTCACATTTTTTCTACGAAATCGCCAAATCGAATTAAGTAAGTACCTAAGTATTATTAATAATTTAAATATTAGTAATTTTATAACCCAAAACTGCTTAGGAAAGAAAATTAAAAGAATAAAAACGATTATCGTTTTAAAAACTTGTTATTTAAATGTACAGCGAATAAAATAATTAAAAAAAAATTTCGGTTACTGATGAAGTTAAAGTGACGTCACAAAGTTTGTGTCTCCCCCCTCCCCCATGTCACAATATGTCACATTTTCTTGACCCCCTCCCTCCCCCTAAACGTGTGACGTAATTAATGGATGACCCCTTATGGGTGAAATTTAATACGTGACTATATATTTTTTGATTGAATCGATAATCGTTTTTACTACTATAGCGGTTAAAATCACACGTGATTGATTTCGAAATTGCGGCAGTAATGCAGTTGGCAGTAATATCGCAGTCGGCAGCAGTATTGCAGCGCGATATTACTGTCTTACTGTTTCAAATGCCAAAATCGATTTCGCTGCCAGGGTTTTTGACATTCGAGGCAATAATGTAGTCGGCAGTAATATTGCAGTCAGCAGCAGTATTGTAGCGCGCAGATGTCGAAATCGATATCGCTTCCAAGATTTTTGATATTTGCGGTAGTAATGCAGTCGGCAGTTATATTGCTGTTGGCAGCAGTATTGCAGCGCGATAGTACTGCCTTATATAATGTTTCAAATGCCAAAATTGATGTCGCTGCCAGGGTTTTTGACATTTGCGGTAGTAATGCAGTCGGCAGCAGTATTGCAGCGCGATATTACTGTCTTACTGTTTCAAATGCCAAAATCGATTTCGCTGCCAGGGTTTTTGACATTCGAGGCAATAATGTAGTCGGCAGTAATATTGCAGTCAGCAGCAGTATTGTAGCGCGCAAATGTCGAAATCAATATCGCTGCCAGGATTTTTGATATTTGCGGTAGTAATGCAGTCGGCAGTAATATCGCTGTTGACAGCAGTATTGCAGGGCGATAGTACTGCCTTACTGTTTCAAATGCCAAAATCGATGTCGCTGCCAGGGTTTTTGACATTTGCGGTAGTAATGCAGTCGGCAGTAATGTCGCAGTCGGCAGCAGTATTGCAGCGCGATATTACTGCCTTACTGTTTCAAAAGACAAAATCAATGTCACTGCCAGGGTTTATGACATTTGCGACAGTAATGTAGTCTGCAGTAATATTGCAGTCGGTAGCAGTATTGCAGTGCGCAAATGACAGGCGCTGCCAGGATTTTTGATATTTGCGGTAGTAATGCAGTCGGCAGTTATATTGCTGTTGGCAGCAGTATTGCAGCGCGATAGTACTGCCTTATATAATGTTTCAAATGCCAAAATTGATGTCGCTGCCAGGGTTTTTGACATTTGCGGTAGTAATGCAGTCGGCAGCAGTATTGCAGCGCGATATTACTGTCTTACTGTTTCAAATGCCAAAATCGATTTCGCTGCCAGGGTTTTTGACATTCGAGGCAATAATATAGTCGGCAGTAATATTGCAGTCAGCAGCAGTATTGTAGCGCGCAAATGTCGAAATCAATATCGCTGCCAGGATTTTTGATATTTGCGGTAGTAATGCAGTCGGCAGTAATATCGCTGTTGACAGCAGTATTGCAGGGCGATAGTACTGCCTTACTGTTTCAAATGCCAAAATCGATGTCGCTGCCAGGGTTTTTGACATTTGCGGTAGTAATGCAGTCGGCAGTAATGTCGCAGTCGGCAGCAGTATTGCAGCGCGATATTACTGCCTTACTGTTTCAAAAGACAAAATCAATGTCACTGCCAGGGTTTATGACATTTGCGACAGTAATGTAGTCTGCAGTAATATTGCAGTCGGTAGCAGTATTGCAGTGCGCAAATGACAGGCGCTGCCAGGATTTTTGATATTTGCGGTAGTAATGCAGTCGGCAGTAATATCGCTGTTGGCAGCAGTATTGCAGGGCGATAGTACTGCCTTACTGTTTCAAATGCCAAAATCGATGTCGCTGCCAGGGTTTTTGACATTTGCGGTAGTAATGCAGTCTGCAGTAATATTGCAATCGGCAGCAGTATTGCAGCGCGACATTACTACCTTACTGTTGCAAATGTCAAAATTGATGTCGCTGCCAGTATTATTGACATTTGCAGTAATATAGTCGGCACTAATATCGCAGTCGGCAGCAGTATTGCAGCGCGATATTACTGCCTTATCGTTTCAAATGTCAAAATCGATGTCGCTTTCCACTCTGGACGACCGGCTAAAGCAAGACAGAGGCAGAGGGCCCTTTTTATCCACCCTTCTGTCGGGTGGCAGAACTTCCCACTTCCCAGGAGCCGTGGGAACGTTTCTTCCCAACAGCTCTCCACAAGCTGCCCTGCGTTGACTGATTGTACTGGTCCATCAGCACGCGATGGGGTTGTCACATCGCTACGCCCATATTCATGTCTACCGGTCAAGAAGCTATAGGTGCTCCGGACATTTGTAAGGCTTGCTCGGAGTTAAACTATTAAATATAAGTACCTATTGATATAATATAATACAAACACTCTTGATATAATATAATACAAAATGATTTGGGGTATTAATTATTTATAGAAGCCCTTATATCATATCATATCATTTTTAGAGTTCCGTACCTCAAAAGGAAAAATACGGAACCATTATAGGATCACTTTTGTTGTCCGTCCGTCTGTCTACTAAGACCTTTTATCTCGGGAACGCATGGATGTATCGAGTTGAAATTAAAAGCATAACTTAGGTCCTAAAAGCTGTGAAAAATTTAAACTTCTAAGAGTTGTAA
This sequence comes from Cydia splendana, assembly GCF_910591565.1. NCBI lineage: Eukaryota > Metazoa > Arthropoda > Insecta > Lepidoptera > Tortricidae > Cydia > Cydia splendana. The sequence continues at coordinate 15,009,331 of NC_085976.1, forward strand.
GTGATCGGAAAAAAAGATACGGCCGTTTATGCCGCAAAAAAAATATATTTCGAAACTCTCAAAGGAATCAAAATGTACCTATAAAGGGGCCCACTGACGGACTTCGCCGGACGATATCAGCCGATCAGTAAAACGCAAAATTTGACAGCTCCGCGAACAACTGACAGGTTGATATCGTCCGGCGAACTGGTAATTCTGTGGGTCCCCTTTAGTATGGTAATTCCCGTTGATCTAGAATTTCTAGAACTATGAAATTTGGCAAGTAATATCGTCACTACAAGTACTGGGAAAATATTTGAAAAATATTTTTTTTTGTAAATAAATTAATAAATACGTTAAATTTGTACGGGACCCTCGGCGGGCGAGTCCGACTCGCACTTGTCCGGTTTTTTGAGATGAATCTCTTATTAAAAACTACCTTAGTAATTATAACTATATATTAGGTAGAAAAATTCCGCGAGCCCTTACAAAGCTCTGCTTTTTGCTAGTAATACGGACGGTGTGATGTGACGCTGACATAGCTGACAGTGACACCGACTCGCTTTAGTCACTTCTTCCTAGCCCTTGCTGCAGGATCTGCAGGCTGGAGCTACCCCAAGTATCAGTAAGTATCAGCATCAGGTATCAGTATCAGTATGTACGTATTATTATAATACGGAACCTCTCAGTGTAACTTAGGTTCGCACTGACTTAATTACCACATTTTCTAATGAAGGAGACCGAGTAATAATAATGAGGTTCACACGGTAACTACGTTTTTGCCGTTTTGGTTGTGACGACAGCTGCATAATTATTTAACATGCATGTCTCTGCAGTGTACATAATAATAATAATGTTTATATAGTTTATTGCAATAAACCCATGGGTTAACAAACAGATAATTTTGAAAATCGCAAATTATTTACATGGGATTTTTTCTTACAGGTGTGTAATTCTTTTCCATCGCGGGACAATGGCGTTCCAGACCTTTGGGAGTCGTGCGCGAAGCCGAAGCCAACACGTAGAGGCCCTTTTGACACTTTAATGAAATGTAAGAGGTACACCGAGCGGATGCTGCTCTTGCCCGTGTCATGGGACGCACACAGAGGCAGCACCCGCCAGGGTGTAAGGACTATTGAGAGTTAATGGGATCTAAAATGAACTAGCTTATTGGGTGAAAGCGATGGACTTAGTACTGAGCTATGGGATAAAAAAAACAGGTATGTAATTATTATTATTGCTATTTTTGATGAATTGCCTTTTTTGTGATATAGGTGGCAAACGAGCAGACGAATCACCTGATGGTAAGCGATTACCGTCGGTCATAGACACCCACAACACCAGAGGGTTTGTAAATGCATTGCCGGCTTTGTCTCTCTATCACTCTTCTAAATTAGTGCGATAGAGACAGATAGCGTTTCGTTTTTCTGCGAACGATTGTCATATTGGTTAGGCCCCCTGGGTACCTAGCCAACGTGTCAATCGTTTACGCTCCGTAGCGTAGCGTAGTAATCTCTTTCTATCACTCTTCCATATTAGTGCGACAGATGCGTTTCGTATGCTACGGAGCGTAAACGATTGACACATTGGCTAGGCTCCCTGTGCAGTCGGGCAGCGTTGTTGTGTCCTCTAGATTTTATCGATCATTGACCATTGGATCGATGGCATTGCATCGATGGCAATAGCGATAGCGATAACCGTGGTGACGAGATTATAAAAAATAAACACGTGACACTTATTGTTTTATTGTCAAACATACCTTAAAAAGGAAATTGTAGAGACAGCTTAAAGGATGAAGGATGACTCACGCTAGACCGGGCCGGGGCCGGGCCGGAGCTTCAGGCGCTTCTTTTTCTATGGAAAGCACGTGATCACCGATCAGCCGTCATAGAAAATGACATGTCGGACGCCTCGGCCCGGGCAAAGACATATGTAACTTCGTATAAGACGAATAAAGTCTAAGGAAAAAACGTGCCTCGGAATTCAAGTAAAAGTCATTCTCGAATAGATGGCGCACACACCTTTAGCCTATCCTCAGCTAGATGGCGTGACGACACCGTTTCATATTTAACAATTTTAACACATAGATATCAGTGAATGAACATGGATCAAAATGATATAAAAATAATAAAATCATTTATCCATATATATTTTTTGATAACTCTATACGTTTTCATTTTGAGTTTTAGTCGTGTGTCGATAGATGGCAGTAAATTTACAGTGACTACAAAATTTACAATGACAGGACCCCTCTATACTATCTATTCTTTTTGGCCCGGGCACGGCCCGGGCAAGGGCATCGCCCGTACTAGCGTGAGTCGATCATCCTTAATACAATCATGTTTAATACGATTTCCTTGCAACTACATTATAAATGAACCTAAAATCTGACGTTTTTCATTAATTTATTACATTTGCCTTCATACAAAATTTATGATAGCGCTTAAATATCGTTATCTTTTAATCGATTACCTAATTAAATATGACCTACGAATGACATTCGTTTCACGAGGTCAATGTCAATGCATCTATTTTTTTCGGTCAATAATTCAATAACATATATGTACCTAAGTATTAAAAAAAATTAAACTCTGAGGTATTCTGATTGTTATACTTAATCTGTTACGAATTTTTAATAGATATGATATGTCAGTATCTTCAACTGACATTACTTCAACCAGGAACGTCACTTTAGACACTGGAAGATCATATCCATAACCTGCTATTATGATTAGAATACGCCTCCGTCTTAGGGGTATGGCACACTGCGTCCGATTCGCACGTCGCTCCGAAGTTTGAGCGAGACAACGCGTATTATAGCGACGTCCCGCTCGCACGTCGAAGCGACGTGCGAATCGGACGCAGTGTGCCATGCACCTTATCAGAATTCGACCCGTACAGTATGAGATACAGGCGAAGATAAGGTTAGTATCATTAATGTTTCATAATGCACTGGATTTATGAGTCAGTCTGAATGTATGTCAAACTATCTCGTCTAGCGCGGATGTAACGGAGTTCATAGAGTCGTATAAGATACGTAAAATATTATACCAATTTGTTTTCTATATTAGTGTATCGTCGCCCTCGCACTACGCACACTTGTGCACATAATTTTATCATTTGTGTTTCGTAGCATACATTTTATATTTTTACTTTTCGTTTGGCGTTTTTCGCTGTACGATTGTCTAGGCCTCCAGGCCCCAGGTCCAGACAATTGTAAAATCACTGTTGCTGACGTCACAGGCATCCATGGGCTACGGTTACCACTTACCATCGGGCGGGCCGTATTCCTGTTTGCCACCATCATTGTATTATTTAAAAAAAACTGTATTATATCGAAAAAAAACAGATATTTCTTTTGCAAAGTTTCTGACAATTGTCTAGATTTAGAAGAATTGTAGGTAATTCTTGACAGGTAATGAGTTATATGTCGGAATTTCGTGACAATTGTAGTGTTTCTTGTGACAATTGTCATAAACTTAGCAAGAGAAATATCTGTTTTTTTTCCGATATAATAAAGTTTTTTTTAATAATACAATGATGGTGGCAAACAGGAATACGGCCCGCCCGATGGTAAGCGGTAACCGTAGCCCATGGATGCCTGTGACGTCAGCAACAGTGATGTTTTACAATTGTCGCACCTGTCACCGTGGTGAAATTGGAGCCAGTTCAGAAACATGAAATGCATATGATGTTGATGTACCATATATATTGTTTACTCTGTACTAAACTTACTCTACAAACGTTCAAGATATGGAAAAATAGGTACCAAAAGACTGGAAAAGTTTTTGTAAATGTAGTGCTCCCTAAGTAAAGTCTCATTTCTGGACTATGTATTCAAAGTTCTAAAAAAATTTCTTATGAGTTCATCAAGTATAGATGTAAGATAAATAGGTAGTACATATATCCAACAATAATACGTTTATATCCTACCCATATAAGTTTATGGATACCTAATTACCTATGTCGTCTATCTGTTTACAGTTTAACTTTAGATTATTATTGAAGGTACATAGGCTTACCTTCCATAATAATCTACATTGTCATAAAACAGACACTGTCAGATAATAAAAAGTTTATCAGGCAATATTCTTTATTACAAAAGTGCACACATAATCTGTACAAACATAATATCAGGTCTAGAAGTTTTTATCAAGTTTAGCAATCGGCCCGTCTGTAGGTACCATCACGCTCCGCGATTGTTATGCCATCTAGGGCCCTAGCTAAATTGGTTGTTCAATACTTACGCTATGGAATATCCAATTTAGCTATAACCCTAAGGGCCACTTGCACCATTCACTAACCCGGGGTTAACCGATTAAACCTGGAGACACCATGGTTACCATCAGTACAATTTGACACTGGGTTAACGGTTTAACCGCTTAACCCCGGGTTAGTGGGATGGTGCAAGTGGCCCTAAATGATTTAAAACATTCCCGTGTGGTGACTGTACATACAAACAGCAATACTCTTCACTGTCCAACGGTGGACCTTATGCCTTTTGTAATAAGGTTTACGAACTGTCAGTTAACAGTGTGGCCGATGGTGGTACCCACAGACAAGACATCCTCCAGAATGAGCATAGTAGCTCTACCCCCTCTGCCACGCATAGGGTAGTTTTACTCCATTTTCGAGTCGAAAGTGTCTTTGTGTGACGTCCGTGTCTTTGAACGGACCAATCACGGCACGGGATCTCGCTCACCTCGTCCCCCGCACCCCCGTATTTTTGGCAGCATCGGTTTCATGAAATACTTAATTGCTCTAAACTCCGTCTAGAGGATTCCTAGTCTATGGTGGTACCAAACCCCGCTATTAATGTTGCAGTTTATTTAAAATAAGGGTTGGCAAAACTATCTACCGTAAGGAACCCTAATTTTACCGTTAGTACCCAACTTCGCCTAAATAAAATACTCATATTAAAATAACCAGTGGCTCTGTGAGCTGTAAACCTCGCGTGTGTGTAAAACAAAAAAACCGGTCAAGTGCGAGTCGGACTCGCGTTCCAAGGGTTCCGTACATAAGTCCGACTCCCGCTTGACTGCACATTTCTAATAGGTTTTCCTGTCATCTATACGTAAAGTACTATTTTGTGTATTTTTTACAAAATTTTAGGCCCAGTAGTTTCAGAAATAAAGGGGGGGGAATGGGCGGACAGACAGACAGACGCACGAGTGATCCTATAAGGGTTCCGTTTTTTCCTTTTGAGATACAGAACCCTAAAAAAGAAATGTATAGCTCCGCCATTTTGAAAAATTCCAAAAAATTAATCGACAATAAAATTTCGACCCTGCTCACAAAATTTCGACGACATACAAAAGCATTTTTGCCCAAACTGTAATGTAGACCTTCGCTAACGCGCGGTCAATAATATGCCGAGGGAAAGTTACCAAAATTGCGATATTTTCGCATGGAATAATTTCGGAAACTTCTCATATTTTTGTATGGGAATCGAAAATTTTGATTTTATTTTGTGTTAAATTTTCCAGAACTTTTCCAGTTTTTTGGTAAATTTCCGCAACTTCACATCTGTACTCATCGGCATGCAAATCCGGACGTTCCGTGTTTTTATCCGGCTGCTGGCGTGTGTGATTGATTGGTCCGGCTGTCTGTTGTGTTTACCGACAACATTTGTTCTTTAGTCGGGTCTGCGCTAACTGTACACATTGAAAATAATATATGTGTAGGTTAAAACCCGGAAACGTGCCCCGGTTGGATAGTGGTTGGTTGGTTGGTTGGATAGGTGCCTTAATTTAAAAAAATCTAACTTCCCAATGTCTGAACGAGAAAATTACTAACGAGAAGTACTTACCTTCAATCAAAGTTGTCAAACGTTATAAAAAAAAAACGAGAAAATAATAGTTTTAACAGGAAGCCCAAATCCCACATATCTACCTCAGTCGCGCCACATAGGTAGACAAGCCGCTGCCCAGATGAATGTGTTTGCCTTATTTTTACTGTATAACCTTCGCGTTGAGTGATAGGCTTCATATTTTCAGGTAGGTACCAGTAATTACATTACAGAAGGGAAATTGCAGAAAACTCACCTCAACTGAATCGTCCTTTTCGTGTTGTGACAATTCATTTTCCAGTGAAAACTCCTTTTTTATATCCACTGACAATCATAGAGGTTAGTGTTGCCAGTGGGTTAAGAAAAGGCACTTTCGCGTAATATGGTTTGGCCCAGCATTGTTTCATAATGAATTTGAAATTGATTTCATTTCAAACATAGACAGAGAGAATCATACCTACTGTCTTTGTACCCAAAAGAAATGAGTATAGTTTTCTTTGTTCTTACTTTGATAAGTTGTGTTTGCTTCCTTGCTACTATATACACTCGGGTGCAAAGAAATCGGACCACCCCAGCATTTTCAAAATTTTTTCAATTTGTGTAAAAACTGTAACCTCGATCATGATAATTTAAATACCACGTGGTAGATAATTTTCTGCCCTATCAAATGACATCAATATTCAGGAGTGGGGATGGATATTGTGCAAAATATGGGCCTGGAAATCACCCCCCTCCAACTGCCTCATTAGCGCATGCACTAATTGACCACTTATCATTAGGTATAAAAACAGTCATTATCATTGTTTATGCATCATTCGTGATTGGTACGTCTTCCTGAATACTACTCTCATCGCCTGAACCTGGAAAAACTGGAGAAAAATGGATACTACCTCGACTGAAGCCGGCCAAGCAGTTGCCCTATTGCAGGGAGGGCTTAGTCAACGTGCAGTGGCTCGACAACTCAACCTATCGAAGTCATCGGTTCAACGTGTCTTCCAGAGATTCCGCGTAGATCAGACGTTATCCAGAAGACCCGGAACTGGCAGAACTCGCATCACTTCTGAGAGAGATGACCGTTTCATCGTTCTTACCTCGCTACGAAATCGTCGACTGAATGCCGTTCAGCTTCAGCAGAAGCTCCTAGAGACCAGGAATGTGTCTATCAGCCGATGGACAGTTAGAAGACGACTGAAGGAGAAGGAATTGACAGCTCACAGAGCTGCAAATGGCCCAAAACTCACCCCAATACATCGTGGACAACGACGCGTCTTCGCTCGCGAACATGAAGAATGGACCCTTCAGCAATGGAGTTCCGTACTTTTTTCCGACGAGTGCAGGATAACTTTGTCTGGCAATGACGGACGGGTACGAGTCTACCGAAGACCTGGGGAGCGGTTCTCTCAATGCTGCATCGAGGAACGTGTTGCTTATGGTGGGGGGTCAATCATGGTCTGGGCTGGTATTTCTTTGGAAGCGAAGACGGACATTGTGTTCATCACAGGGCCAGGTACCAGACCGAATTCAGGCGGTTTGACTGCACGTCGGTACGTGGAGGAAATCCTGGCTGATCATGTGGTCCCATTTGCGGGTTATATCGGCGATGAGTTCATCCTCATGCAAGATAACGCTCGGCCGCATACAGCCCGGATCACTAAGGAGTACTTGGAGGAGGTCGGCATCAGAGTCATGGAGTGGCCAGCCCGCAGTCCTGACCTAAACCCGATCGAGCACATTTGGGACGAGCTGAAAAGAAGAATCCGGGCCAGAAATCCCGCCCCTGAATCCTTACTGGAGCTAAAGACTGCGATCGAAGAAGAATGGGCGGGCATCCCTCAAGACACTGTAAAAAAATTCATAAGATCAATGAAAAACCGAATGACTGCATGTCGTAGGGCTAGAGGAGGCAATATACGGTATTAAAATGCTGAAAATTGTTTTAATTTTTACTTGATATCTTTAGAATCGCAGTTTTCCCATTATGCATAAGTTTCACTCCAGTATGCATTTTTAGGGTGACAAAGTTCTTACCCCTGAAAGCCTGAAAATATTGGAAGTAAACCTGTGAAAAGCACATCAATTTATAGAGGAAAAGCCAACCTTTCATTAGGTATATAATATGTCACAGTAGCACATACAGTTTTTACAGAAATTGAAAAAATGATAAAAATGCTGGGGTGGTCCGATTTCTTTGCACCCGAGTGTATTTGTTGTGCATGTAACCAATAATTGATTGACACTTGCGATCCTTCGCCTCAGCGATAGTTTGAAATACTGTTTGAAAGATATCGCGCATTTGATTGGCCACTGTTATCTACTATTCTATTTTTAAAGTGGGTATGTATATGTATAGGCCTACTTATAAGTGCTGTTATTTTTGTTAGGCTAGGTCGGTTTGTACCCGATTTGGTAACAGTAAGAGATTACGAGCTAGGATTTGAATCTCGAAAAGGTCAAAATGGAGTGGCTTTAGAGATTGTGATTAACATTGCTGATGGATGGAAAATGTTTTTATTTTACGCTGATCTCTGATTGTTTATGGCCACTGTTTAACTAGGGTGTATGAAGCTTATTTGTATTATCTAGGTATGTTACGTTAGTTAAAAAAGTTAATGTAATACAAACCAGTTTTAGTCGCAAAATTTAGCTACTTTTTACTATAGGTACATTTATAATATTGGTAGGTATATATGGGTATGGGTAGAGGTATAAAGGCCAACTATCTTTTGACATATTACGCGTCGAGATGATACATCTGTGGAACGACTTGTAGTGCAGGGAAAAGTCGAAGGCACAAGGCGCGGTAGGTCACCAATGCGTTGGTCAGACCTAGTCAAAAGTGCATTCAATGAACCACTCCATGAATGTACAAGAAGGGCTACAGTACGGGAGGAATGGCGACGGATTGTGAAGCTTGCCACCGGCCCTGACATGACGACCACGACCACTCTGACAAGAGTGTGACGACGAAGAAGAGAAGATCTTTTGATATCTATAATACTGCCTTCCTAAGCCGAAAAGCGCTATCTCAAAAACAAATGATCTTGAAAACGGAATTCTCAGTAATAGAAACTAAAGTATAAGTTAGCAATGAATTTTCTTTTGAGATAGCGCTCTTTGGCTTAGCAGGGCAGAATAATTCATGTATATCTGGTACTATGTTAAGTTTGATCTACTTTTCGGTCTCCAATTGAGTTCAAACATTCGGGGTGGTTAATGAATTTCTGCAACACAATATCACAATGATATCGACTTAGACTCAGGCTCGTAAGTTACGAGCCTGAGTCTAAGTCGATATCATTGAGAGTGAGTTACGAGTCGTAACAATCATTTTAGGATTCTTAGGGATATTGATAGATATCCAAAGCACAGGAGGTAATGGCGGCCTTAAAAATGGGTTTTATTTTGACAGACGACTTTGCTTTACTGAAACGCATATAATATAAGATTTACCTGTCTATAACTGTTCTGACCGCTTCCGTAAACATGCCTAAATCTATTGACTGATCTTGACTGTGACGTGCAAAGTGCTTAGTTGCTTTAACGTTCAGAATCTAATATTTTATTGTTCTTGTATTGTCAATCGTGTATTTTATCAATGCATACGGTCTGCCTAATGGTAAGTAGTCTTCGGAGCCTATGGACGCATGCAACAGGCAACTCCAGAATTGTTACATGCGCGTCGCCGACCTAACACTCCGCACCCTCGTTGAGATATGCCAACTTTTTTTGTAGGTAAGTAATTGCCGTGATTTGAAGGCAAATTCTGCGAGCAACTCGGACTTTCTTTTCATTATCAAAGTTGTTTCAGCAATTAGTTCATAGCACTTGCCTTAGCTGCCTTCTCACTAGTTCAAAGAGAAAAAATAAGACGCCTGCAAAAAATCGACTAGCAATTCCTTTGAGACGAATGTTTGCTTTCATTTTGTACGTAAAGGAAATTAGAAAAATAATTATGTAATTAGATTACGTTATCTTATTAGCAGGGTTACACTCGGGTTTACACTTCACTGACAATGAGTTAGTGAAGTCTAAAGATGTTGCAAAATTTGAGAAAATCTTTTTTATTTCCGATCTAGCACGAGTCTGTGATGGTAAGTCATGCGTAAAAGAGAGAAGGATTTGGGCCGTGGGGAGGCCGGCAAAAGTTTTTTATTTTTGTGATACGATTTATATTATTTTTAAGTTAGGTTTAGTTTTAGTCCTTTTTAAAATAGTGATTTACCTATAGATGACAGGAAAACCTATTAGAAATATGCAGTCAAGCGTAAGTCGGACTTAATTAAGTACTTAGTTTTTGATCCGACCCCTACGGGTTTTATAGACATTTCATTCACGTTCCACATAAAAAATACGTTGTTAAAAATTGGGTAATGTACGGTGCCCTTGGAACGCGAGTCCGACTTGCACTTGACCGGTTTTATTTCGTAAATAAGACATATTATAAGATATTATGTTGGATACAGCTTTTCCTATGTTCCAGTCCGCTAACCTTACATTGTGTTAGGTTGGGTGGGTTATGTTAGTCTATATTCGCCCTACCATCCGGGTAGATGTGGAATAGTACATTGTAGGAGAGGACGGAAAACCACTAAAAGATGGACGAGTCGTTTGAGGGCCTCCACTAACGTGTCGGTATTATTTAATACGAGTCCATCTTTAGCGTTTACGGCCGAGGCATTACATAGTGCTTTTCACGACTACTGCGAGGAAATAAGAAAACATTTGCATAACTATAAGTACTAGCCCGCGATTTCTCTGGTAGCAAATTACTAGCCACTGCCTGTGCTGTCTCTTGAATTTCGGTAGGCGTCAGCGTAAGAATATAATTTTCTTCACTAGAAGAACTCATTTTTATAGCGAGCGTAGATACGTGTTTCTTGTATTTTTTAGTCAAACACAATTTACACTATCCAATTCAGTAAGTATTTTGAGATCCCGCCTTTTTTACTTTTTTAACACTTTTAAGAGGCGTTTTTCTGTTATTTGCTTCAAACCGACTCTAAACTTAGAAGCGTTTTTGCTAATAAAAACCACAAACAGCTACAAAAGTGAAAAACGCCTTAAGCGTGAACTGAATGGATAATTGTGTTCAGGCATAATAAAAACATGTCTATCGGCTACATAATTCAAATAGCGCGGGAAATCGCCGTGCTTCCGACAACCGCGCGACCGCCACGCCACTCGCCGGTCAGTTCCCTCCGTGGCAGGAAAGGGAAACTATTCGCTACGGAAAACAAAGGACGAACGGCACGTTTTTGCTATGGCGGTGCAGTAAAATTTGTTTTATTGTGAAAATACTTAATGTGAAGGTTCTGTGTGTGTGTATAAGGTGTCAGGAACCTCGGAACATTAAATTGAAGAAACTACAAGAGCGGGGGCTCTGCCCCTGACCACAATTGGAGCCGGCTTCCATAATATCACGAAGCGGTTAGCAACAGGTAACTATTTACTGTGTTATTTGTTTATGTAGTTGATGAGATGTACTTTGCCTGAACATGGGGTAATGTTTAAGTTTCTATAATAAGTTGCAAACATAAAATTGGTCCTAAGAGCGCGGATTATAAATCAACTTTGGTACTAGAAGACGCGTCTTGCGCAAACATGGCGAACGTTTTGATTTAAGGTACTAAGTACATATTCATTATTTATCGGCGGTGAATTCGGTTTTTTGTAGGTAATTATTTAAGATTGTTATTACGTAGGTAATATATAAGTACATAGCTTTCCTTTCGGTGCGTACTTAATTTATAGGTGTTGGTATTGTTATTGCGGCGTGTCTGTTGTGTTGTGAAAAGTTTTATGATTCAAGATGGCGCTTAAAAGTTACGAAGTAAAATTTAAAATTGAATGCGAGTGGTTTACGGACACGGTCGCTATGATTAAATCAAAGGATCACTCATCAGGGGTATTGTCGGCTCGAATTCGTAAACTCGAAGACCATTATAAGAATCTATCGGACTCTTATGAGAATTTGTTAACAAAATTAGATGAGGAAACAGACAAGGCACGCGTATCAGTATATGATGAGCAATTTAAGAAGGCTAATCTCTGTTACAATGAACTTGAAGCATTTTCTGTAAAATTACCGAATTCTGATGGTTCACACATGACGACGGAAAGTTCAGTGCATGGCCGTCTGCCTAATATAGATCTACAGAACTATCACGGAGAACCATTCGAATGGTTCGGATTTATTAGTTTGTTCAACTCTCTAATATTGTCCAGAAACGATCTCTCCAAGACGCAAAAATATCACTATTTGTTTAGTCATGTTTATGACGAGCCCCGGACGCTTATACAACACCTGACTATGACGGACGACTCACTAGATACCGCCCTAGAAATTTTAAAGAGTAGATATGATAATAAAAGGATGATGATTGACCGATATCTAGGACGCTTGATTAATTTGCCCGTCTTGACGAATCCGCGAAATCTTCGCGTAGGGTTACTTAATCCCCTATTAGAATGTACCAGGTCCCTAAAAAATTTAGGATTATCTATCGAAGATTACATGCTTGTGTTTATGATGCTTGGGAAGTTACCCACAGAGTTAAGAACTAGATTTGAACAAAAACACGGTGGGTTAAATAATGGATTACCGGAGTTTAAAATTTTTATAACGTTTATTCAAAATGAATGTCATTTCATTGACACTGCTACGGATTATAATTCGGTTACAGCAAAATCTGATGAACGGACTCGAAAGTTAAATACTTATGAGCAACGTAAACAACCCGTCGGGTGCCTATTCTGTAATAATACGAACCACAAGGTATTCGATTGTTTTAAATTTCTAGGCTCAACCCCGGATGAACGGCGTACGTGGGTTAAGACAAAGGGATACTGTTTTAGATGTTTCGGTGGACATTCGGCTATTTCATGCACGCGTAATGTAGCATGTTCCTTTTGCGGCAACGTTGGCCATCATAAATTGATTTGCTTGACCCAAAACGACAAGTTCAATAAAAATAACAAAATAAACAAAAACACGCGTCACGTAGCCGTAGGTATGTTCGATTACAATGGTGAACGCAATACTGATTGTAATGACGATTACGATCACTTCGACAATCGGTCGGTCGACAGATTTGAGAATAACGCCCCGCATTCGGCTTATGGGCGATTTGAGACGAATCGTGAGTACTCGTGCCGTTTTGACTCAAATGACAATCGTTTGACGGCACCGGCGCCGGCGATACAAGATGTACGCGAGAATAACGATATTCATTTCTCGACTTCGCCCACTGTTGGGCAGAATAGAAACGCATAGCAATTAATTGACAGTCATGTCGCTTCATCCGTTCCTAAATTACCGGATAACATATTACTACCTACTGTAATAGTTTATGCACAATCGGCTTACGGTAACTTTGTACCTACACGCGCCTTGTTAGATATTGGCTCGCAATTAACTATAATTAGAAGCGCATTTAGTAATTTACTTTTATTAAAGCGACATAACTGTCATACTTCTGTTTACGGTGTCGGCGGAAAAGGTAGGCTTAATGATCAAATGGTAGTATTGAATTTGAAACCTAAAGGTAATGATAATAAGGTTTTATCTTGTACGGCCATTGTTATGAATATTCCTACAGCCTATGTGTGCAGGTTGGCGAATATAATAAAATCCATAAATAAGGTTCCGATTTCAGACACGGATTTATTACATCTATCAAGGATCGATATTATTATCGGATGTGATATTTTAGGCGAGATTTTAACCGGCGAAATTGTAACGTTAGGGCCAGGTGGGCCATATGCGTTAAATACGATTTTCGACTATGCGGTTTTCGGTCCATTAAATAGTGGTATTTCGGCTCAGAACCTGGTTTCGCATAACATGGTTCATGAAAATTCGGTTTCATTCGGTTCGGCTTCGGTTAATATGTTTAACTCGGTTAAAGAAAATTTAGTTTTAGTCGGTTCTGATTCGGTTAGTGATAATTCGGCTTTATTTGATTCGGTCTCAGTGAATACGTCTGTTAATGACAATTCGGTTTTATTCGGTTTAAATTCGATTCATAAGTACAATACGGTTGTAAATAATAATACGGATGCTGATAATATGTTGTTTTCGGGAAGCGCACTTGTCGAAGCGGTTGAAAGGTTTTGGTCTTCGGAAGAACCACCTATGATGAAAATTAAGGACCCCATGAATATTGAATGTGAGAATCTATTTATTGAAACGACAAATCGGGGGTCTGATGGAAAATACACGGTACGTCTGCCACTTATACCTACACATCCTCGATTAGGCGATTCTAGACAAATGGCTTATCGGAGATTTCAAGCTTTAGAACGTCGGTTTAAAGTTCAGCCTGTATTCCGGGACAAATATGTGGAATTTATGACGGAATATATACAAATGGGACATATGAATAAGTCAGACTTTTGTGACTATACGGATGAACACTATTTCCTAGCTCATCATGGAGTTTTTAAATCTGGTGACAAATCAAAAATTCGTGTGGTATTTGATGGAAGTGGAAAAACGTCGAACGGTGTTTCTCTAAATGACTGTTTATACGCTGGTGAAAAACTGCAGAACGATATAGTTGATATAATTTTGAACTTTAGATACCATAAATTCGTGTTCACCACGGACGTAAAAATGATGTTTAGGCAAACATGGATACACCCCGTTGATCGAAAATATCAACTAATATTATGGAGAGAAAATAGTTCGTTACCTTTGACAGTATACGAGCTTACCACTAATACATACGGCTTGAAGTCAAGCCCGTATGTCTCGAACCGCTGTTTGCAACAATTAGCAAATGACGGAGAAGCAGATTTTCCCCGAGCGACTAAAATTCTACGTTACAATAGTTTTGTTGACGATTTGAACGGTGGAGGTGATTCTTTAGAGGAGGCTTTAAGCGTGCGTGACGAGCTTATTGCCTTGATGAACACTGCGGGTTACAAGCTGCGCAAATGGGCAGCTAACGATGCTCGGTTAATACAAGACTTTCCTCGCGACCATTGTGACATGCCCAACAACTTCGATAAAGATGATCAATACGGATGTATCAAAGTTTTAGGCATACAGTGGGATCCAAAAACTGATTGTTTTACGTATAAGGTCAATGTGCCCGATGAAAAACAACAAGTAACTCGGCGCACTATACTATCATCTACTGCAAAATTATTCGACCCACTCGGGTGGATCAGTCCAGTAATATTTCGGGCTAAACTGCTATTACAAGAGCTACTCAGTAATGGAGATGGCAATAAGGCCGTCGATTGGGATTCTTCCGCCCCTGAAGAACTTGTACAAAAATGGCGTGAGCTCCTCTCGGATCTACCTAACATAACGAGGCTTTCAATACCTCGATGTTTAAAATTACCGGATAGTAAAAACAATACCTACTCACTGCACGGATTCAGTGATGGATCTGCTGTAGGTTATGGTGCTGTAGTTTACTTGCGCACAGTTAGCGGAAGTGGTGAAGTTACTATTAGACTTTTATTAGCAAAATCACGAGTTTCTCCTCTACGGAAAAGAATGACTATTCCTCAATCGGAATTGAACGGTACTTTGCTTTTGACTAACCTTATCAACCATGTATATAACACTCTGGTTAACGAATTGTCTATAGAGATCAATGACGTTATTGGCTGGTGCGATAGCACCATTGTACTTTCTTGGATACGAACACAACCTCACAAATTGCAGGTTTACGAAGGGAATCGTGTATCAAAAATTATAACATCTGAAGTGAAAATTACCTGGAGACATGTTCCAACTGAACAAAACTGTGCAGACGTGGCATCACGTGGTACATCTGCTGCTAGCTTGTTGAACCATTCGTTATGGTGGAACCCGACATGGTTAACCGGTAAACCCAGCACTTGGCCAAGTAAAGGACCTGAATTTCCTGAAATATTACTTCCCGGCTTGAAATCTAAATTCGTCACAAATGTTGCAACTAATATAGACGACAAAATTGATATTATTGAGCGATATAGCTCCTTTAAAAAAATTGTAAGTGTTACGGGATTTATACTGCGTTTTCTCCATAATATACGTAACCCTAATTCGCGAATTTCAAAGACTTACCTTACAGTTAACGAACGTAGAAATGCTATTAGAAAACTTATTATTCTAGTTCAAAGAGATGCGTTTAGCGATGAAATAAATTCACTCAACTTAAAAAGTAGGATAAAATCACCCTTAAAAAAGCTAAATCTCTTTTTGGACAGTTTAGGTATTGTCAGGGTCGGTGGTCGCCTCCAACATTCAACTTTGCCATATGATGCCAAGCATCCAATATTGCTCCCGGGTAACAGCTCGTTTGTTAAACGTCTAGTTGAAGATTATCACATCACATTTTGTCATATTGGAGCTAATACGCTTGAGTCAATATTATCACGTAAATACTGGATTCTGGCAGTCAGACGAATAACTCGAAGTGTAACGTTTAAATGCGTTCAGTGTTTCCGAGTTCGTCCACGCTTTACTCAACCACTCATGGCCGATTTACCACCAGATCGTGTTAGGTCTTTGCGTCCATTTCAAGGTGTAGGCACGGACTTTGCAGGACCTTTTAACATTAAGACCAGCACTTTAAGAAATGCTCGAGTAGAAAAATGTTATCTTTGCATATTTGTCTGCTTGGTTACAAAAGCTGTACACTTAGAAGTAGTTTCTGGACTTTCCATAGAAGCTTTTGTAGACTGCTTTACACGCTTTGTTTCGAGACGCGGATTACCATCTCTCGTTAGATCCGATTGTGGCACAAACTACACTGGAACTGATAAATATTTGAAGGACGTTTATGTGTACCTGCGGAATCATAATACAGAGATTAGTCGGGAACTTGCTAAATCTGAAATAACATGGTTATTCAACCCTCCGAGTAGCCCTAATATGGGAGGTCTATTTGAGTCAGCAGTAAAAACAGCTAAAACGCTTATGCGTAGAGTTCTCGGCGAACAAAATCTGACTTTCGAACAGCTTAGTACTTTTTTCACCCGTGCAGAAGCAGTTATGAATTCTAGACCTTTGACGCCCTTAAGTTCGGATCCGAATGATTTTGAAATCCTTACCCCCGGACATTTTTTAATAACTGAACCTTTGACGGCCTTACCTGAGTATGACTTTGAGGAGACAAATATCGGTCGACTTAATCGTTTTCAATTGTTACAACGCCTCTCGCAACACTTCTGGTCACGCTGGCGTAGCGAGTACCTACACACCCTTCAGTTAAGGCATAAATGGACGGATTCGACAGATTCGGTTAAAATCGGAGACCTAGTCCTTATTAAGGAAGATAACTATCCTCCCTTGCAATGGAGACGCGGACGAATAACTAAGTTACTACCGGGCAATGATAACGTAATACGAGTTGTAGAACTTCGTACTCAAAAGGGGACTCTAATGAGGCCCGTTGCTAAATTAGCTAGACTTCCTCTTGATGCTTAAGATCAACCAAGCTCTACTTGGTTCGGGGGGGGAGTGTATGTTCAGGCATAATAAAAACATGTCTATCGGCTACATAATTCAAATAGCGCGGGAAATCGCCGTGCTTCCGACAACCGCGCGACCGCCACGCCACTCGCCGGTCAGTTCCCTCCGTGGCAGGAAAGGGAAACTATTCGCTACGGAAAACAAAGGACGAACGGCACGTTTTTGCTATGGCGGTGCAGTAAAATTTGTTTTATTGTGAAAATACTTAATGTGAAGGTTCTGTGTGTGTGTATAAGGTGTCAGGAACCTCGGAACATTAAATTGAAGAAACTACAAGAGCGGGGGCTCTGCCCCTGACCACAATTGGAGCCGGCTTCCATAATATCACGAAGCGGTTAGCAACAGGTAACTATTTACTGTGTTATTTGTTTATGTAGTTGATGAGATGTACTTTGCCTGAACATGGGGTAATGTTTAAGTTTCTATAATAAGTTGCAAACAAATTGGAAAAAAAAAGAACTGAATGGTTTTGACATTTCTTTTTATTTTAAACAAGAAATTGGTCCTATAAATAACCTAATTTTATTTTTGAAGGAAAAAGTTGCGCCAAAAATACCTTTTATTGATTTTTATGTTTTAAATTATACTCATTGCTGTAGCGAACCGTCACCAATGACAGATGATGATAACAATGAAACATTGTAGTAGTGGTGGTTCAGGTGCTACAGCTATTGCCTACTTTCCAGCTTGGTTTTTGACCATCTATTGCCACATTTCCGAACAGTGGGGTGAAAACGTAAGTGGCGAGTTGGCTATGTACCTGTACCATGAGTCACTGACAGCGTCTACACTGACATAAACGTTAACGTTGCACTAATATGTCAATACGAGCGAGATGCATAGAAAGTAAGTTACATTCACGCTTCACGCTAGCGTTTATGTCAGTGCCAAACTAGTGGTAGGTAGGTTAAATAAAATAACCCGTGTTGAGTATGTTTAAAAAAAAGACAATTCGGAGGCTTGAAAATACTTTATATTAATTCACGTTCACAATTATGTAGGTACACTTTCACATGCTTTTTTACACTTAACAAAAATTAAGCAAAATTAATCATCCGATCCTATATCCATTATATTTATTTATTTAATTATCTCGTACTTAATAGAAAGCAAAATAGCAGTACCTACCTATCACATTCGCGTATCATCGCCAACACCCTATATATCTCTCTACGACCCGAATGTCATTCTAAAGGTGATATTTGGATTCATGATGCACCAGCATTTTTGCAGCTGCCGCAATATTGCAGCGCGACATTACTGCCGACTGCATTACTGCCGCAAATGTCAAAAATCCGTGCAGTAACATCAGTTTTGACATTTGAAGCGGCTTATTACTGCAGGAAACATTAAATTCAATATAAATTTTTCGATAAAATTACCTTTTTAACACTTCCTTATGGACTGTAAGCTAACCCCTTAGGGCCATTTGCACCATTCATTAACCCGGGGTTAACCGGTTAAACCTGGAGTTACCATGGTTACCAGTACAATTTGACACTGGGTTAACGGTTTAACCACTTAAGCCCGGGTTAGTGGGATGGTGCAAGTGGCGCTTAGTCATAAAACTTTATAAGCCTTACAGGCGTATTCTGATTTCATAACAATTAATAAGCCACGAATTATTCAACCAAAAACGTTTTTTTTTTTTGTCAGAGGTGGAGGTAATCCTCATTGGATACTGCCAGCCCGGTTTTGGCAGCATGTCCGACTCAGCTGGGATTGCTCCAGCTGCCTACGGACTAAAACCCTCCACCCTGTCCAGTGTTATGTTTCCGAAAACGCGGCGCTATCGGTATACACGTTGTTTTCGGGTGTGTTACTGTGTGATCCGGGATATAGTGTTTGTATAGTGTGAATGTAAAGTGTGAAGTGTGTGTACAGTGTACCTACATGAAAAGTTACAGGTGAGTTATAATGTCATTTGAGTTTATGTACCGTTAAAAGATTTTAAATTGTAAATTATGTGTTCTATTAAGTTATGAAAGCATTCAGTGGTCGATTCCTTGGTTAGTAAATCCTGTAAGTTAAATGGGTCTATATTGAGGTTTTGACAAGTGATTAATAAGTGGTGCCGTCTTGGAGCAAATCTTGGACAGTTATATATTAAATGGTTCAGTGTTTGCGGGATGTCTGAATTACCAAAAACGTCGGGTAGGTTATTCTCAACAACTCTATAGGACCAACCAACAAATTATGAAAATAAGTAATTGGCTGTTCTAATCGACACTGGGTCAGCCGAAAATGTAAATACATCCAGTCGCAAAATTGCATAAGCCACTTTATAAACGACTTCATTCAATAAAATTTTGCCGCTCTATATGTATAATGAGGCAGCTAAAATTTTTGTTGCAGAATCGTGGCTCATTCTATTCTAAGACGTAGCTAGAGTATGAAATTTAAATCATAAATCTGATTCTAATTTTATTAACGTCACTATTGACAGTATTGACACTGACAGATTCGATCTATATCGTATCGTGATCTAATTTTTGACGTTTATTAAAATTAGAATCAGGCCGATCGATATTCATTTGGAACAGAGTTGCATTTCTTTTGTTTCCGTCAATTTTAGGTTAAAATTTCAGTAGAATATTTTAGATTTTACATTTGTACGACTTGGCCTTAATAAATGGTATAAAATTTCAGTGGGGCTAAGTATATTATGTTTTTCATTATGGCCCGCTTAACTAAACATAATTCACTGTATGCACATCCATATTCACTGTTAAACCATTTACTCCGCACTGACACTTTTCGGCCTCGCCAGACGTTCGGCCTCCTCAATAGTGTCTGGTAGCGGCACGTTGAGGGTCTCTGGTAGGATGAAGACCATGGCGCTGGCAGTCAGCGCGAGGCTGCCGAAGAAGATGGATGGTAGGTTGTCGTAGTACAGTGCCTGGAAAATTGAATCGGTTAAACACTTTTATATGGTAGCGGCGGTAAACAACAGCATCAACTAGGAAGCTAGTGCTTGCGGTTGTGTTGATTCACTTTCATGTAGGTAAATACTTTTAATTGTAACTATAGTAGATTGTACAGCAAGGGCATAAAGTGACCCATCTTTACCCGAGGCAATTTTTTGGTCTGAGCGAAGCGAAGACCAAAATAGTAGACGAGGGTAAAAATGGACATTTATGCCCTTGTTGTACACTCTGCTTTTCACTTCGATTGCGAGGAAAAGAAATTATATTTTTCACGGCAATTTACACCACGAAATTGTCGTAAAGCGAAAGAACATAATACATAACCAATTCCCGCCAACTAACTTTTTAATTTTTATTTTAATTTTCAACATATTGTGATCAGAGTTTCAGACGCTTGGTTTTCTGCCAAGTCAAACATTTCGGAGCATTTTTGAACGATAATCGACTTCTATTTTATGTGATTTACTAAATTTAATGACAGAAAATACGGATTTCTAATAAATTGTAGCAAAAATAAAATAATATAACAAGTTTTGTCATCTACACAATTTTATTGCTCAGTAAAATTGTGCAATATGTTTAACTGTTTGGCCGTTGAGACCGATTACCTTAGTCTTAGAAAAAAAATGTACTTTTATGCTCTAGAGCATAAAATGCGATTTTATGTCGTCTACGCACGACATAAAGGTGCACTTTTTGAGCATGAGAAGTGAAAAACTAATTAGTAACTATGCGGGCCTATCAGAAAAGTCTTTAGCCTCTGACACTAGAAATCGCCACTCTTCCCTATTTTGCGTCACTGCGCAGTGCCAGTTAGTGACGCCAAAGGCGATCAGATCTTTGAAGTTTTTGTCATTCCAGTCTCGTATGCTGTCTAAGTATCCTAGCCTCCAAATAAATAGTTTGCAACACAAAATAAATTCAGTTGCCGTATTACGTTAGGGGTCTATGTCAAGCAATGGAATAGGTTCACATATATGTAATTAGATATATTGTTTGTGTTTTTGAGCACATCGCCAGCAAAGACTCTCTGGCATTCGTTGGGAAGTATGTACGTTTCGTGTACGCGTACAGAGGGGATCTAGCGTGGAACAGCAGAGAATGCGCTGGTCGAGAATTCTGACACGTATACTCGTATGTACCGTCACCTTGACACTTACCAGCAGAGGTGTGAGTGGAGCCAACGTCGAACCGACACGGCCCAGCGAGGAACTTACTCGTATCGCCAGTACAGACTGTTGGACGCTCGTCTAGAACTCTGACACGTAGTTATACATGTACCATCGCCCACACTGTTAACTGACAGCTCGTAAACCTTATTACAAAAGGCATATGGTCCACCGATGGACAGTGAAGAGTATTGCTGTTTGTACAGCCACCTTGACACTTACCAGCAGAGGTGTCAGCGGAGCCAACGTGGAACCGACACGGCCCAACGAGGAACATATCGCCAGTAGAGACTGTCGGACGCTCGTCGGGAATACCTCGGACACGTAGATGTACACGGAGCTGTACGCCACCGTGATCGAGAATTTGCCAGAGAGGTATATGATGAGAGACAGGAGTTTATGGTCTGTGAACAAATTTAAACATTTACATTTTTTTTACCAGGCTTACCATGCTATTACCGAGGCTGATGTCAATGCAATTATTAAGAAAATTCCGATGAAAATGCAAAATTTACTGACATTAACAGACAGAGTTTACTAACTTTCTACGAAAACGATAATGAATAATCGTACAAAGTATAAAAACTGTGTAGTTAATAGTTATACATATGAACACTAAAAAATACAAAAACTCCTCACGCTCAACAAATTAAGTTTATGTTGCGTGAACTATAAATAGATCTGGTTTCCGATACAAGATATTGCACGTCAATGCATTCCTCATAACTCCCCACACACGCAATACCATCGAATCTCCAATAAGCTCGATCCCCAAGCCCCTTCATTCATTTATTCATCCAATGTTTATTAAACAAGCTTTACTTCTATGTACCAAGTTTGAAAAGCCACTTAAATTATTTATGTGTTATATATTTCTCGTCCGAGCCACATCTAAACAGCCGTGGTACCGAAATCGGCTTAACTTGAATATTCCATTAATTCAGGCCCTTGAGCACACAAGGATCGTAGTGTAAACAGAGGGGAAAATTTCAAGTCAACGGCAACTGTTTTGGAATAGACGAGATATGGCGACACCAACTATGATGTTTGAATTAAGAAGTATCAGCATTATTAGCCCTTAAGGTAACACTTGGATGACGACTGCAAATTAATTTATTTGATATCTAAAGTGAGTGACGTTTATTGCATTACTGCCGCGATTAGAGCATTCACTCCATCACTCATATTATCATGGAAATTGTCAAAAATAAAGATATATCTGTATATCTGTCAGTAACAGAACGAGCATCATCGCCCCAGAAGTACCTAATGATGCAATAGTAATCCAGCTGAAGTTGCCATTATAATGTACTCGTAAAGTAATTAATTAAATATTTTGGGCCACTTATTATTGAGTTGATAGTAAAATAAATATTTTGATCAGATTGTAATTTTGTTATCAATTTGTTTTTCACAATCTTCATAAATATGTCATCATCATGCTCGATCAACCCTAATGTGACTTTTGATTACCTACTTATTGTACTGCGCAAATATTATCAATACCTAGTCGCCAATCATAAAACCTATTTAAACTCAACTAACAAAAGATAAATAAACTCACCTTTTGGTATAAATGATAGACCGATGCACAGGCACGCACTCAAAATGTACATTATTATCAAAATCTTCTTCCTCCCGAACCTGTCCAATACTAATAAACACGCAAAATTCGCTGGAATCTCCACAAACCCAACTAACATAAAGTTCACATACTTGTTACCCCCCAGCCCCACTGAATTTATAGAAAGTCCATAATACACAAAAGTACATGTCATCCACAAAAATGAACACACGATCACTCTTGTCCTTATAATCCTAGATTTGAGCACTTTTACAAAAGTAGACGTTCCATCGTTTTCTGCGTCTATATTTTTAGTTTGTTGAAGTTCAGGTACTTTCATTTCGAATATTGGATTAAGTTCTTCGGAGATATCGACATTATTCATTTTGGCAGCTTTTCTGAGGATTTCTATGGCTTCCTCGTTACGCCCTTTGCTCAACAGCCATCGTACACTCTCGTTCAGCAACCAGATGTATGATAGAACCAACATGGCTGGGGCGTATATGATTCTGAGTAGCTGTCTCCAGTCTTGTAGCCACCAAGACAGGCCAGGGAGAGTCATCAAGCCGAATGTGAATATGAAGTTAATTAAAGTGTTACCGAAGACTCGGCCTTTAGGTCCCACTAGCTCCATTGCTGAAAATGAAAATAATGTAATGACTACTTAGACACAACGAATGAAAAAATAGCAGACTCTAAAGCTTGTGCTAGTGTCAGTTACGATGAAAATAATTTTAACGATATTAGTTATAATAAATTCATTGTAAAAACAGTTATGTGCACGCAGAGATAGCAAAATTAGTTTCATAATTATTAATTTGCGTTGTACAATTAAATAAAAATAACATAAAAATCATGTTACAAATATGTATTAATTTAAAAAAATGCAGAAATATTTCTTGAATCGTGACTAAGTAAATTTAGCATCTATGTAGTGTTAGTAAATTAATAATTGTATTTAGTACCTTAAGAGTAGTTACCTAAGAGTAGTTATTTCTGATGTTTTAGTGAGAGCTGTTAAGTGAATGTCCTTAGTATGTATTCGTAAACTTATCTCCTGCTCACTTATTTCTGTTTGCTTACCAAATAAATAAATAAATAAAAATTTTCCTCAAAATTACCTAAAACAAATGCAGTAGTGTATGCTCCTGCTCCCAGTGCTGCTTCCAGAAACTCAAATACCACCATCATGACATAATTGATAGAAAAAGATCTGGCGAATCCAAATATCCCATTCATGAGGGATGCGACGGCCAAAGCCTTTTTCCTCCCGAATCTATCTGACATGATTCCCGTGAGTGGCAGGGACACGAATAGCCCCGAGTTGTGGATGGTACCGATTAATGTTCTCTTCCAGTTTTGGCAGCCTAGGTCAAACTGTAACAAAACATATTGGTATTAGGAAAAGCGCATTTTAATCTCTCTCTTAAAATATGTTAATGTAAGATCGTTTATGTTATAATTAGCGTATTTGGTCAGCATCAATTAGATTGAATTAGACCAAGAAAAGTCTGCAGCGATTTTGATAGCCCACGCAGTGCAAGTGTCATTTTAAACTTCAAACTTCTATGAAATTATGATGTTATAAATAACACTTGCACTATTAAAATCGCTGCAGACTTTTCTTGGTCTAACTCTAGTAAACAGCCAATTTAGCTAACTACATATTATTGGAACGCTAAAAATATAAAATCCTAAATGCTAAATTACTAATCGCCCGTGGTATACGTTATAGTGGAATTTATTCAAAACTTCTTTATTTATGATATTAAAAAAATCGATGTGCCAAATGTGCTTAAAATTTTGAGCACTGTGACTTTTATGAGTTAGTTAAAAAACAAAGTGAGTCGCGATCCTGTTAACAGAATGGCGAGAGTCGTACCACGCTAAGTTTTCATGCCAAGTGCTTGATATGGAGCTTATAGGGCTAAGTATTGGATGCATTCTAACTACCAAGTTTTGGCAATATTAACATTGTCAGAGTCGACTGTATTCGCAGTTATTTAGCCAACAAATTTCCATTAAAAAAATATTTTTACAAGCTGCCCAGGACCGGAGTCAGTGGAAGAAAAAGGAGCCCTACACCCCAGCAGGGGGTAACAGGATGGAAAGAAGAAGAACCAAGGTACTTTTGGCTTAGATAGGCAAATGCCTTTAATTTGATACATTTAATTAATGTAATCAAATCACCGAAGAAGTAATTAGGAAGTTCCCCGCCAATCTGATTAAAATCGTAATTTGCAACAATGGCGAGATGTCAAAGCAATCAGACAATATTCGTTGTTTCCGAGTATCGAATCAATAGTAATCAAACGGGGCCTAAGATGTGATGCTTTTGTCTAATAAATTAACAAGGTAGCGGGTGATATACGTATTAATTACTAACTTATTGTTCCCTGGCTTAATAGACTGAATAGTAACCCGAGAGCCACGGAACGGACGATCCCATACTGATGCCCACCGCCATCTTTATTTGCCCTAACTGACAGCTGACTCTCCTGCCGGTTTAGCCAATGACGATCTAGAAATGTTACACATGTCTATTGATGATGATGACCTAAGTCATCTAAATGAAAAATAAATACTGAAACAAAACTTCAGTATTTATTTACTTTAGTTCAGTGTCAATCAACTTACTAAGATAATTAAGTCGTTGCGAATGGCGATAGGAACAGACGATTTCATATCTTAATCATTGCTCAACAATGTGTTAATATTTGTATTAATTTAATACCTTGCTTAAGCGAATAAACATCTTATCAGTACAATGTACGCCGTTTTTATCATTGAGATAGACTAGACGAAACTTACGATTATAAAACGCACAATGAAACATCTCAACAAATACTATTAATTATCGCTGTGTGCTTATGATAAGTGTACAGTCAGCCGCAGCCATAGTTGACCCCCCTGCCCCTGAAAATAAACTTCTAGTATATAGGGGGGTGGGGTCAGTTATATCACTATTGTAGGAGAAATTTGGAATAAGTAAATATGTTTTAGAGTTGAATTCTCATTTTATCACATTCATTGCCGCTCGTAGCGCGTAGTCACGGTTTCGCCGTATGGAGCGCGTAGTCGCTACGAACAGTGTACCCGACAGTCGGGTTCTTGACCCTGAATGTGTTAAATTAGATGCAAATTCGAGATTTCGAGTGAACATCCGGGATACTTAATAATACATGTATAATATATTGTAGGTAGTGGGCAGATGGATTTGACAAATTTCCGAGGGTATAAATCACTTTACCCTTATTGATAGTTAGTTTTTGTGAATTCTACATAGCATGAAAAAACTGCTCCATAAGCACTTTAAAAACGTAGCTATCAATTTTAAAAGAACCGGCTACGGTTTTTATTGACCTGTAGAAAAAGTATTGTATACAATAGTGATATAATCAAGTTTTTCAATATCGTACCCAATAAGGCCACTCAGCAAGCTTCGTGACCTTAACACGGTACTCGACTGAAATCTCTCCATTATATCACGATTGTATAAAATACTATTGCCCACAGTCATGTAGTAATTATGTTTACGAGTATCTATTTATGTATATACTCAACACAAACAAACACGACAAAAGTACTCGCATGCTTTGTTTGTGTGCGTTACGTCTCAGACGATATGTATATGATGATGAGTGATTGACACGGATGTGATATTAAAGAAGCATTCTAAGCGACATTCCAACGTTGTTAATTTTATTATCGGTAGAACATTTAGGCCGATTCACTTTAAATAATTTGAAATGGTTTTTATCTTTAATTTAATACGATCTGAAGCGAAGCGTCTGGTTGACGTAACTGGTGACCGAACAGCTGGCGGCTACCTCGCACAACGTATCAGCATTGCGATACAACGAGGAAATGTCCCAGCTTCCGTGGTACAATGCCTCAAGGGCCTATTTAAGTTTTAAGCCAGTTATTAATTTAATTTAGTAGTACCTGTCTAGTAGTGTGTGTGTCTACTAGTTTAGTAGTACCTTTATTGTACTTAAACAAATTTTATATTGATTTCCAAAAAAAAAACGATCTTGATCATGGACATTAACCACCGTTAGCGGCTCACGCGCTCCCTAGTCCGCTACAATTATTCTTTATCCCTTTTATGTAGAGTAGTCAGATGTCCCGATTTTGAGCCATATAATTCCGTCAATTACGACTTCCTAACCCCTAATGTGGTAACCCTAATGCAGGAGTTACAGACTTCTACTTTCTACTGCTATAGAGATATCCTCTGCAGCTGACTGTACACAAAACATGTCATGAAATGCAATTAGGGGTCGGGTCGTCTCGTTAGGTATCTCGTTCACACTTATTTGTGCGTGTGAGGTGATGATACGACTCAAGGCCCTATCAAAATGAGATGAAAACTTTATCAAATTGATAAAATCGAATCGGCCTTATTGATAACCTTTTGACTAATGGGCGGCGTCGCGTGATGTTATTTAAGGTCACCATATTATTTATTTGATCTCTGACCCGAACCTGATTTGGTCCTATTAAAGTCAAATTGTGGTGAAATTAAATTAATTATCAATGAATGTCTATTTCGGTTGGTAACAAGTGAGTTTTACCTTATGACACAATTTGTGTGTTTTTTGAATCAAATGACTATTTCGTATTATCTCCATATTGATTTAATTACGGTTTTTACAGTTCATATCCTCACTAGAGGGCGCTGCAATATTTTTGTCAATTTTTTATTATTATTAATTATAACTATATACCCTTCACCGTAATTTTTTTCGGCTTATATCTTATTGTGTTTTCGGCGATCCAGAATTAAGCCACAAAAAAAACTCTAAACACTACTTCTAAGTGGTCTAAAATCCGCTTTAAGTATGTGTGTGTGTATACTCATAGCTCATAGTATAGCGGGTCTGCAGCCTCATTTGTGACGAATCACGCGGCCGAATTTGCAACGCGCGTGTAGTGTGAATTTGCATGCTTCTTATCATAACCTGTTTCGACATGGGCTGAATACTAATATACAATGTGCAATATGATTAACTATGCCAAAAGAGCGAATGCACCCGGATCGGTGGGCCAAGTTGGACTCCGAAGTTCAGGCGGGGCAGAGGTAGACTAAAGAAGAGATGATGGGGTAACCTCGACGTGATTTTTGATAAGGATTCAACCCAAAAGAGGGTGAAAATGTGGCTATTGTGGCTCCTTATTTTTAACTACGTCTACTAAAATGATGTGGTGGGATAATATATTTTGACCAGCTTGCCTTTTGAACGTCACCCTTGATTCTACATGCTCATAAGAATAACCTTTGCCCTGTCGGTCCGATACTGGCAAGACCGATACGATTCCCACCGAATGAGCTAAGTCGGAGCGCTTTTCTCATTTGGACAGCCGCTAGCCGGTCGGCTCCTCGCGGACGCGAACGGCTGCGGACGGACTCCATCGCTTCTGCCATACATATTTTATAGCCACATTGAAAATGCGCTCCGACGCGGCCCGTCTCCAGACAGAGGTCGGTGGCAATCGTACATTAGGCTGTCATCGTTTTGTCATTTAAGGTTTTTAATATTTTCGAACGTTATGTACTTTTTGATATTTCTTTTAATCCTTTTGTTTACTTACATCTCTCACTACTGAATCCTCAAGGCTGTACTGTATCGCATCGCACCCTATTGTGATGTTCGTATTAAAAGCGGCAGCACTGCAGGTCTCGTTTCCGACTATAGCTGCATACTTCTTACATTTGGATAGTCGGTCGCCGTCAAGAGGTATAGCGCTGGTTAACCAGCTCGTGTCATCGAGGCCTTCGCATTGTTCTATTTTACATCTGAAACAATCAAAAAACATATTAATATTATTGACATATTAACATAACTTCCTTAAGAAATATTGATTGATTATGAGCGTACCTACAGTAAAGGTCTAACTGCACACCCCTCTTCAGCGCTGACTGTACAGTCAGCGTCATATATGTACAGTAGGTAGCATCCAAAGTATTCAAATAGTTCGGTACACCATATAATTTATATGGCGTACCAAACCAATTCAATACTTTGGATCAGAGTTGGGCAAAAATTAACTTGAATAAGAATAAGAATAAAAACAGAAATTTTATTCTTATTCAAATCAATTTGAATTAGAATAATTCTTGCACTAGTTATTTTAGAATAAAATTAAGGTGAATAAATCATGTGACTTTTATTTTAAATGCGGAATAAAAAACAGAATAATTATTCTAGAAGTGAGGCTATTCTAACTAAGGTTTTATTCAATTAAAATTTTATTTAGAATTAAGTTAATTTTTGTAGTACAATTGGTTAAATTTTGTAAGTTGATTTTCACCCTTCTATTTAAAAGTCGGATTGGTTTGATATTTGTTACTTTAGTTTAGGTATAGTACACATTGAAGAGTTCCGCTATACGCTATCTAGTTCTATCATCCGATCAGGGTGCTTAGCCAACATGCCAAAAGTTGACGCTCCGTAGAGTTGCGCATAGTCTCTCTCTATCACTCTTACATATTAGTGCGATACAGAGACAGATAGCGTTTCGTTGTCGTAGCACTCGTACCGCAAACGATTGGGTGCCTAGCTAAGATGCCAATTTTTGTTTTTAATTTAATAACCAAATCATTAGGTACAATTTAGCTGTTTTTAGCGCTTTCTGTCTCTATCACTCTTACATATTAGTGCAATAGAGAGACAGAGATAGCGTTTCGTTGTCGTAGCGCAAACGATTGGCATGTTGGCTACGCACCCAAGGTGCTAAGCAAAGATGACAATTTTGGTTTTTAATTTCATAACCAAATCATTAAGTAAATTTAGCTTTTCTGGGGGCCTAGCCAAGATGCCAATGGCTTGTGCTCCGACAACGAAGCACTTTCTGTCTCTATCACTCTTACATATTAGTGCGATAGAGGGACAGAGATACCGTTTCGTTCTCGTAGCTTGGCTAGGCCCCTAGACCAGTTAAATTGAACCTAATGAATTGATTAGTAAATTAAAAATAATACGGTTACTGAAACTATGCGTTATAGTCAATTTGTAAGATTTTATTCCATAAAATAGGTATAAATTAGACAAGAGACTAACTACATACTATTACATCTACCTAACTATACGTAATTAGTACCTATACGGTACCCGAACTACATTTTTATTCGTGGAATATTATTTCAATTAAAAATCATGATTATATTTATTTGATTACGAATAAGTTATTCTCATTCAATTTTTTCTCATACGAATTATTCCCGACCAAAATTATTTGAATATTTTTGACGGGAATAAAATCGAGATGATTTTATTCCTACGAATTCTTATTCAAATAATGATTTTATTCTTGAATGCCCAACACTGCTTTGGATACTACCTATTATATTATGACACTGACTGTACCAACTCAATGTAGACTACTTATTCAGTAACTTACACGACTGTATCGACATTTCGCTGGTCCAATATTACAGGGTTCTATGTTTCACTTTTATCGAACTGAAATTTGAACATTGTCATAATGACATTACGCCGAATTTCAACTATCTTGAAAATGTAACATAGAACTCTGTAATATTGGGCCAGCGATTTGACATCTCTGTACCTGTACTATGTAAATCAAGGCTTGTCGTACGACGCCTGTGAATGGAGGAGGTAAATTCGACTTGTTAGTATGGCTGTTCGTGACATAATTTATGGCATAATAGTTTATAATAATGATAAATCATGTATATATCATATACATCACTAAAGTGTAGAGTCATAGAAAATCGAAATGGACATTGTCAACGTTTCATGTTATCACACTTAAGGTCAATGTGGCTAATTCCGTTGTAAGGGACTGCGTCCTACATTCGCCCAATCTTAGATGATATTAAATAAATAATTAAATATATTAAATTTTAGCTTTTCCCGTTATACGCAATGTGCGTAACTTTGTTTATGATGGCTAGCCGTTAGGGATAAGCTTGTTTTAAGTATTGTAAAATGTATTTCCTTTTCTTTGCCGGCACTGACTCTTTGTTTGTCCATCTTTGTTTTATTTCTTTGTCGGGGTTCGAATAGCTATTGTTAACTTAAGTAATAAACTAATTTGTACCCAGCGTGAGAAACGCTAGGATCAGGCATGTGCAAAACCGTTATCGGTTCTGTACCGCTATTCCGATGAGCCTGTTGCTTACCTGCAAAGTTATGGTCATCGGAATCGCGGGGAGTCAGAAATCAGTTCGGAGTTAGACGTCAACTCGACAAGTTGTCTTGTACTTTTATCACGGGTCGAGCTTGATTTTATATCGCTCCCTATACTTGTTAAGTTAGTTTAGTTTTCTTAGTAGTGTTAATATAGAACAATATTTTTTTCCGGCGTTTAAACTTTTATTTACTTACATACTCCCAGCACCTTGGTACGAATACCAAACCCCTGCCAAACCGTCATAGGGGCTATTCCGCCCACGAGCGTTTAATATATGTAGGTAACAATGAAATTGTATAATTTTGAGAGCTACAATAACACAATGTGATGTGAAGTTTCTATGTACAGTCAGCCAAGAAAGTGGTCTACCACTTTTCGACTCTATCATCTGATTGATAGAGTCGAAAAGTGGTAGACCACTTTCTTGGCTGACCGTACCTACCTACGTACAGAATATCAGCTCGTATTCCGTAAAAATACTGGCAAATTACTGAGAATTTGTGGAAGGCCCGGAGGCGTATTCAGATTCGAAAAATATAGACCAACGTGAAATAAATCTCAGTGTATCTCACTCCCACCAACATGCAAGATGGACGCCCTGAACTAAATTTGAAGTTGGTAAAATGTTACAAAAAGCTGAATATGCTCATCAAAACATCGGTTTACCACCGGCAGACCAGTAGTGTCGATCTAGATCTAGGTCATCACACGGAGGCTGCAGGAACGTGATTTGACGCACCAAATGCAGGGGCTTTATTCTAGAATGCGCATTTGACATGTCAAAATTATATTGAAGTTGCATTAGTTGCAAGCAAGCATGCTCATTTTAAACCGTAACAGAATGTTTTCTATTATTATTTAAAAAGAGCAATGCTTCCTATTGTTACCTTCATTTCTGGTCTTTTCAAGTCTTAAAGTTTTCTAAAATATAGATCATTTATTATCATCAACCTGGGGATTGATAGAGTCGGACCAAACTAAATCTACGAGGCATTTGCAATGACAAAGTGTAGCAATGTTTTTGTAATTTTTTTAAATGAAAATATTATGACATTTATAAAGACACTCCCTTACTTTATTCTTTTCAAAATCAGTGAAAAGTTACCTTAGACGGACTCTTATTTTTTGCAATTCAATTCTAGAATAAGAGCCTTGAAGACGCCGTTCAGATAAATGTGACTTTATATAAATTGTAACTAAATTGTCATAACTGGCTTTGATGACGCAAGAACCAACAAATATTTAAAATTTTAAATAGCAAAACTTGATGAAATGACGTGGTTGTAATTGTAATAATGAAATGGCATTATATTGATATCTTTTTTTCGTTTCTGAACACATGCCCTAGGGCCTGCGTACGAATTACGTGCCCTAGTTGCTGAAGCGCATTGTTTATATTTGCTGGGGCGGTTAAAATTATTTGGCTGGGCCCAGTTCTCGTACTATTCGGGAATAGTTTATGTGGGCCCAGTCCTCATACTGCACATACGTATGTGCACCGGATGGAATCCTCTAGAATACCTCGACGTGTCTTGTTTGGTGCAGTTGCGCATGGAAGGAACGTTGGAAGACCGATGCTGCGCTTTAAAGACTGTGTTAAGCTGTTAAGCGAGACATGTCAGCATTTGTAATCGACCACCATGCCTGGGAAGTCTTAGCTGAAGACCGTGATAGATGGCGCAAGCATGTTGTGGAGGGGGCATACATCATTTTAGAGTTATTGGAAATAAATTGGAATTATAAGTTTCTGTCAAAAAATTAAACTTCAAATACTTAAATGTTCCCACTGCGGGTGTTTATTCTAGTCATCGCTAAGGGTTGAATGGGCAAGCCGGAGGGAATCAACTTCCAACACGCCGAGCCACAAATGGAAACACTCCCTTGTGCAAACCAGGGATGTTGCGGATGCAGATTTTTTGACATCCGTGGCCGCGGATGCGGATATGCGGATGCCAAAATTAGGTAGGTACTTAAAAAACGTCAAATATTACATTTTAGTAGTTTTTATTAAAAAATATTTAGCGATGTGACAGACAGACGGACAGACGGACAGAGTCGCGGCATAAGTGTTCCTTTTGTACCTTTTTGGTACGGAACCCTAAAAACGAAACGTTTAGTATTTGAGCAAGAATATAGGTGCGTTATATTTAATAAACAGTAACTTGGCCGATTTTCTGGATCTAGACGATTTCGTTACAGGTAATGACGAAATTACCTAGCACTTACGCCGCCGCTAAGACGTTTCTGTACCGACTTGTTCGACATCCGCATCCGCATTAAGCTCCGCATCAATTTTATGCGGATGCGGATGCGGATATTGAAAATAATGCGGAAGTTCCGCGGTTAGGGATGCGGATGCGGATATTCGCAACATCCCTGGTGCAAACAGCCGCATATTACACACATGTCAGCTCATATCACGTGATATCACTTACACTCGGTCTAACCCGCGCAATCAATCACGCAGTACGGAACGATATTAATTGTGTTATGTGATGATTAATTCAACTGCCAGGCTTTTTCATTCGTATTGATCCTATCTTACGTGATCTGGGCACCGCTCGCTTAGCTCAGATGGTTAAATGTAACTTTTTTAGATTTACAAAAAACAATTATGAAAAAATCAACAAAATAATGAAAATAATCCTTTAAAGCAGCGGTCGGCAACCTTTTTTTGCGTAGTTTTAGTAGCGTAGTTAACGATGAGTAAGTTGACGCGGGCCGCACTTTGTTAATATTTATGACTTTATCAGACATTGTCGTTTCTCAATATTACATAGCCAGAGAGGCTCGCAGGCCGCAAGTGACAGTTTCACGAGCCGCATGCGGCCCGCGGGCCGCAGGTTGCCGACCGTCGCTTTGAAGGATGACTCACGCTAGACTGGGCTGTGCCTGGTCCGAGGCGTCCTACATGTCAGGCGTCAGACGGCTGATCGGTGGTGCTTTTCATAGAAAATGAAGCGCCAGACGCTCAGGCACGGCCCCGGCCCGGTCTAGCGTGAGTCATCCTTAACTCGTATTTATACTTAACTTTAGAACTAATAATTAGAGCAAAAAATATCAGATCTGTAAATAAGTGAGAAACAGAAATTTTCCGTACAAAGACACATCAGAAGCCCAATAGGTAGGTATATATTTATA
This sequence comes from Cydia splendana, assembly GCF_910591565.1. Taxonomy (NCBI): domain Eukaryota; kingdom Metazoa; phylum Arthropoda; class Insecta; order Lepidoptera; family Tortricidae; genus Cydia; species Cydia splendana. The sequence goes on from NC_085976.1 coordinate 15,043,532, forward strand.
ATTACGATCATTCAAAAATTGCGTCATATGGATGTCGATAGAAATACATTTTTGCTCCCGTCTTTCTGGGGTTTGAATCAACCCTCATACTATTTCTCAAAGATTCCAGCGAAACACGACGAAGATGAATGTGTATACAGATACAGGTTGCATTTTCCGCATTCAAGCGTAGTGAATAGTTCAATCAGCGAAACGCTTCCACGAGAAATATTGAGCGGAAGTCGACAAATCACGGTGACGAGCTAAACAGGAAATGTTATAAGCTCAGACTTATTCATAAAAATAAATAGTAATACTGCGCGCACGTTTTATATCGAAAAGCACTTAATATAAACTCTAGGTCCATGGGGTCCCAGCGCGCATAAGTTGTTCGCAGAAATCGCGAAGCGTCTGGTTGACGTAACTGGTGACCGAAGAGCTGGCGGCTACCTCGCACAACGTATCAGCATTGCGATACAGCGAGGAAATGCCGCCAGCATCCTTGGTACAATGCCTCAAGGGCCTATTTTAGATTTAAGCTAGTTATTAATTTCGTTTAGTAGGACCACTGTATATATATTGTATATATATATTATCTAATAGGCAAATATTTCTACACGCTGCGGGAGATTTTTGATGAGATATTTACCAATAGAAATACATGAAACCTATTTACATACACTACTTTTTCTCATTTTAATAAAATAAAAATAAAGTAACATTATGCTAAAAGTAAGTAAATTATGCCTACCTACTCAAACATAAGATTTACAGCGCCATTGCAGGGTTCATTATAATGTAATTTAAATTTATAAAGTAATAGTTTTCTTTCAACTACGTACAAATTATAATTTATCTGTTTAAAATAAATGTTTCGTTAGTAGGTACATATTACCTAAATAGTTTTTTTTCTATACATAATAGCCGATAAATTGTTAGAGTGGTATTTTTATTGAATTCTATCCATTATACGTGACTAGATATCTTTAAAAGAAACTTAAAAATTAAAGGTAAATAGTGGACAGTTTCTCATCTAAGTTAGATATTGAATATTAGAAATATGTTAATTCAACTGTATCCAATCTCATTTCTATAAATATTTAGATTTAGGGGTAGATAGGTAAATTTAATTTCAAAGCGCTTTTAATTTCTGCATAGTTCATTGACCACAATATTTTCTATAGATGGTGCGATGTCCTTTTGTAGCTTTCCTTATACTAATAATCAAATAGGTATTTAAATATTGAGAATGAAGGCTTTAACTAGTGAGTCTGTGATATGTAGATATCACTAGTCTAATGGGTCCACCATTAAAAAAAAGTCAAAAACTGAGTCGAAAAAACATATAATTATCGAACCCGTTCACAAAAAATCACGGCAATCGGTTGAGAATTGCGACCTGTAGAGTAAGTAGTAAGTAAAAAAAGATTCTTTATTGCACCAATAATTATACATTTTACATACATGTAAAACTACAAATATACATACAAATGTAGATACGTAGAGTAGAGTTGCCCAAGCCGAAACGGAGACCTCGCATCGCTCAATCAAATAGGTAATATAAGATACAAATATTTTAAATACCCTTTAAGATACAAATATGTTTATGTTATACTTATAATATATCACGATTTTAAACTTAATCTAGTGTAATCTTGTAAAGCTATAGTTATGTAACACCTCTTAGCTACTTGCATGTCATGTTCTGCATCTACCCTAAATATTACGTCGGCCCGTCAGGCGGCGGCAACTGACGGCAACAACCTACCTAATACTTTAACGTTTTCTCGATACAACAATGAAAAATTTGCTAAAAAACAGAAATGCTGCTCGCACGCATTCATTAGATACTTTTTTTTATATAGGTAATTAACTTTTGTATTCTAGGGGCGCGTTTAGAAATGTGAAAGATAAAATTTTACCACATAATTTTGACGTACTTAACCAGACAAAAAAAAACGTAACAGATATTGACCATAATTCTCTAAGCGCCACTTGCACCATCCCACCAACCCTGAGTTAACCGGTTAAACCTGGAGTTACCATAGTTCCCAGTACAATTTGACACTGGGTTAACGGTTTAACCGCTTAACCCCGGGTTAGTGGGATGGTGCAAGTGGCGCTTAGGTAATAAACTCGTAAAGTAGATATCTTCATGAAGCAACCTGCACAATAGCTGCCGCTCCGTTGGTGGATTGAGGAATGCTAGCGCCAAACGCGCTCATGAAAGGTTACATCAAAAATAAACCACATTACAAGTTATCGTCTTGGAGGAAATAACTGCAGCAACCGTATCCCTTCTTGACGAAATATAATGTGCAACGATCTTAGAAACAGCTTGTTACGGAATTATGCGCAATTAATGTTTAGTCAACTATACACGGTGCTTTGTGTATAATTAAACTTTATTTGTTCGTCATCTACCATATTTATACAAGACACACGAAAACAATTTCGTGCCCCAAATTTGCCAAGCGATGCGTCGCATAACGCGTCGAGCGCAGAACTCGAGTCAGATGCAAATGTATGGAAATTACTCAGGGCTATGAGACGAGCAGTCTGATTTGAGACGAGATGTACTGCAGTTCATTTGCAAATCTGCATGTTGAACTGTAGCTTCTGAGTACCTTTGTAAAAAAATGGTGATGTAAGTAATTACAGCTTCTACTCTTTTGTTTAACGGATTTTTGAACAATAAATTCTAAATTCAATGGGCGATTTTATTTTAAATGGTGCACAGTGCACTACACATTTTTTTAAATTTTTATGTTGTTTCTTTTTAGAATCACGAGCTCTTTCTATCCTAATGGGAGAAATTAAGTGTCCAAAAATTTTCCACCATTTTCGTTCCTTCCACTCCTTTACCGGTTCAGATGTGTCGGAAGACGGTGTTGCTCGAAGTTTACCGGCATACAAAGTGTACTTATGAAAAGTGGCAACGGAATGGAAATAAAGATCTTAAAGGACACTTTTTTCACACATACCTATCAGGAAAATAGATAAGCTATTGAGAAATAAATATATGTACTATATAAAGTGAAACAATATTCCTATTTCTGTGTTTACTGTCGTAGACACTGTTAACGGGTAAATACAAATTATCAAACCTGACAACCTTACTGCAAAGACATAAAGATCACTATTGGTTAGTTTAGAGGTACACAATAGAAATATATACGAATGGTTAGAAATGCTTTGGGGAGAGGAAGCTATTGAGAAAAAATTAAGTGGTAAATATTGCGAATGGAAAAATCGCTTGCAGTAAAATTCGATTTTCGGGAAATAATCGCCACACTCCTACATAAACTTCCAACATAATGTATTCATTCCTAAGTGTTACTGTATATTCCTATACAAATATTACCCACAATAAACAGACAGTTTAATTCGTTAGCGTGCATTTTCCCGGTCATTTTATCACAGTAAAATAATCTTTAAGCTAATAAAACAGGGGCTAATTTTGTATGGCAAGTGGAATATCATTAGTTCCACGATCTTGTAAGAGCTTGCCTGCAATGTCAGTGTGATGGACAGGAAATAAAGTATGCAGTTCATTGTAAAGGTTACAGGAAGGAACTTGTAGATGGTACCGATTTGACAAGTAAATGTTTGTCTTTTTGAATTTCTTGTTTAATTTAATTATTTTTAAAGTGCCATGGCTATGGTACTTGCTCTATCTATTTATTGATTGATTAGGTATATGTACATGTACGAGTACTATTGTTCCATCTTTGAGCACTACATTCCTGCAGCTCTGCCTTCAGCCTTCGTAATTAAAATACTTGGGGACGTTGCGGAAAGGGCGCACCCGTCGGGCGCTCCGAGCCTTCAGCCCTACGCGGAGCTCGGCCTTTGGCCTCCGCATTTAGGCACTTGTACTATTTTGTTCTGTATTTGAGCACTACACTCCCACTGCGAAGGCCAACGTCCGAGCTACGTTCTAACGTGTTCTCTTATTTATTTATTATTATTTTCTTTTATGAAATAGGAGGCAAACGAGCAGACGGATCACCTGGTAGTAAGCGATTACCGCCGCCCATGGACACCCGCAACACCAGAAGAGTTGCAAGCGCGTTGCCGGCCTTTAATCATGAAATATATGTGAAGAATCCCTAATTATCCCTAATCACTAAATAAACACCGCGCATAAGGATCATTTTAGCTCCGAACTCGTCGTTTCTAGCGCAAAATCAGCGCCATCTCTGTCAGCGGTACAGTCAATTCCTTTCTACTAGTAAGTAATGGCTTCTTTCCGCAAAAAAAAAACTTCAAAATCAAAACTCATATAGATTTTATAGTTACAGAAATATATTTAAGCCACCGCGCCATAAAAAATCCGTTACACCTGGTTTTTGATCTGACCCCTACGGATTTTAAAGACGTTTTAACCATCATGTTACCTAATTTTACTTAGCCTATCGTTGCTTGACCTAACACTCGTATGCCCTAATTTTGATTTCTCTATTATCGAATGGCCGATTTTTTTTGTCCTAATATGTTTTTCCCTAATTATTTTTAAGCCTAAAGGTCATACGTCCTAACCATCATGTTACCTAATTTTAATCTAACCCACTTTTGTTGCAGCAGTTCGTTTTTGCGAGGATCACAGTTCTAACCTAACCTAACCCACGTTTGTGGCAGCAGTTCGTTTTTGCAAGGATCGTAGTTCTAACCTAACCTATTTTTAACAGCAGTTCGTTTTTACAATAGTCGCAGTTCTAACCTAACCTAACCCACTTTTGTGGCAGCAGTTCGTTTTTGCGAGGGTCACAGTTCTAACCTAACCTAACCCACTTTTGTGGCAACAGTTCGTTTTGGCGAGGATCGCAGTTCTAACCTAACCTAACCTATTTTTGACAGCAGTGCGTTTTTACAATGGTCGCAGTTCTAATCTAACCTAACCCACTTTTGTGGCAGCAGTTCGTTTTTGCGAGGGTCACAGTTCTAACGTAACCTAACCCACTTTTGTGGCACCAGTTCATTTTTTCAAGGATCACAGTTCTAACCTAACCACCCATTACACCAATACCCATTAGATCAAACCAATTAGGGCGTGATGTGTTAGGCCAAACATTGTTAGAAATTTCGAGGAATATGGTAAAAAAACATTAAGGATATTGATAGTTATGGTAGAAACACTTAGGACATATGAGTTTTAGGCTAACCATTCATTATGGAAAATAATTGTTATGATAATTGATCAATAGAAAAAGTAACTGTTATGACAATTGATTATTAGGGCAATAGCCATTAGGTCAAAACAGTTAGAGGATGTTATTTTATGGCAAACATTGGTAGGCATTTCGAAGAATATGGTAAAACACATTAGAGATCTTGATAGTTATGGTACAAATGCTTAGGACAAATGAGTTTTAGGCTAACCATTACATTATGGACAATAATCGTTATGACAATTGATCGTTAGGGCATGTGCCCATTAGGACAAACCAGTTAGGGCAAGTGACTTTAGGACAAACGTTGTTAGGGATTCAGAAGGACACCCCTTTACAACAAAATAAAGAAAAAAACATTACTCTTACCATTTTTAGGGTACCGTACCTCAAAAGGAAAAAAAGGAACCCTTATAGGATCACTCGTGCGTCCGTCTGTCTGTCTGTCTGTAGTGTCTGTCTGTCCACCCGTCTGTCACAGTCTATTTTCTCCGGAACTACTGGACCAATTAAGTTGAAATTTGGTACACATATGTAAGTTTGTGATCCAAAGACGGAGGACATGTAATATAAACAAATGAATTTTAAACATGGGGGGGGGGGGGTCACATTTGGGGGGTAAATGAGAAAATTAAAAAATAAAGTTTTTCAAACTACAATAGAGATGGTAGCGATTTGTCAAGTAAATGTTTGGCTTTTTGAATTTCTTGTTTAATTTAACTATTTTTAAAATGCAATGTCATTGGTACTTATTGATTGATTAGGTATGCACTTGTACTTTTGTTTCTCTGAGAACTACATTCCTGCAGCCAGAGACATATGTAACTCCGTATAAGATTAATAAAGTCTAAGAAAAAAACGTGCCTCGGAAAACAAGAAAAAGTCATTCTCGGATAGATGGCGCACACACCTTTGGCATATGGTCGGCTAGATGGCGTTGACGACACCGTTTTATATTTAACAGTTTTAACACATAGGTATCAGTGAATGAACATGGGTCAAAATGATATAAAAATAATAAAATCATTTATCCATATATATAAAAATTTTCGATAGTTTTATACGTTTTCATTTTGAGTTTTAGTCGTGTGTCGATAGATGGCAGTAAATTTACTGTGACTACAAAATTTACTATGACAGGACCTCTCTATACTATCTATTCTCTTTGCTGCTTTACCTTATAGGCATTGGTACTTGCTCTAATTATTGATTGATTAGGTATGTACTAAACTTGTACTATTGTTCCGTGAGCACTACATTCTTGCAGCTCTACCTTCGGCCTTCTTAATTAAAGCCTGACCAGTAATATATGATCATTGTCAAGAAGGCGCTGTTATTCTCATGTATAGTATGACAGTATTGACAGTTCAGTATAGTATGAACAAATTAGTTCCAGTGAAATTCCGCAACATGGCGCGTGTTCATGTTCGTTTTCCTGCTCAGGCTTTGTAATACTTGGGGACGTTACGAGAAGAGCCTGTCGGAAAAAATCAGCGCCATCTCTGTCAGCGGTACAGTCAACTCCATTCCAAGTAATGGTTTCTTTCTGCTAAAAAAACTTCGATATCAAAACTCATATAGATTTTATATTACAGAGCCACCGCGCCATAAAAATTCCTTTAAGGACATCCGGTTTTTGATTTGATCCCTACGGGTTTTTAAAGACGTTTTACTCGTTTGCCTCCTATATCTTAAAATAAACCTCACGTTACACGTAAAAAACAACAACATTGACTTTGTATTTTTAGATATTTTAGACCTGTTTCTCGGGGATCGATATTTTACAACAAAATAAAGAAAAAACATTACTACCATTTTTAGGGTACCGTACCTCAAAAGGAAAAACGGAACCCTTATAGGATCTACTGGACCAATTAAGTAGAAATTTGGTACACACGTACATACATGTAAGTTTGTGACCTGAAGACGGATATGTAACGAAAACAGATGAATTTTAAACATGGGGCCACTTTTGGGGGGTAAATGACAAAATTAAATAATAAAGTTTTTCAAACTATTTCGTGTTACATATTAAATGTGAGAATCTGTAATATATTTTTATTATAATTTTAGAATAAACAGTTTAGAAGTTATTCAATAAAATAGGCAAAAAATGACCATCACCCCTCCCTTTATCTCCGAAACTACTGGGTCTAAAATTGTGAAAAAGTACACAAAATAGTTCTTTACCTAGTATACATTAGTATAGTTGACACCTATTAGAAATGTGCAGTCAAGCGTGAGTCGGACTTAATTACTTAGTTTCTGATCCGACACCTACGGGTTTTTAAAGACATTTCACTCACATAAAAAATACATTGTTAAAAATATTGTAATGTACGGAACCCTTGGAACGCGAGTCCGATTCGCACTTGGCCGGATGTTTTATATTAACTTGCACTCCGTTTAGGGGCCAAAATATTATCTCTATTTATAAGTAGAAAAATGTAAACTTTATATGGATTTTTCCGGTTTTAACGGTATGTTACAAAGATAACGTTAAGTATATTAAATACATACTTAAGTGTGGTACATTTTTATTTTATTGATGAGTAAACCGGAACTTACTAACCATTTTTGATCGTAAACGGATAGGAAACAGTTACTTCTATGCAAATCAGGGGTGAAAACCAGGCCAAGGCCATCGACAAACTTATCAATACCATTGACCGAAATCGGTATACGTAATCCTTAATACTATTTGCATATAAATACCGACATCAGTGATGCAAGTAGTCGCAAAAATAGCTTTGTAAAGAGGGACCCTTCACTGAGGGTCTTTCGATGCTCCGCGCATGCGCTCTTGATCACCGGTGTGGCGTGATTTCATGAAATATAACCTAAATTTATAAAATTTCATGCTCAAAAAGCTCGTAGGGTTTTTTTTAATGAATGAAACTAATATTATTTTTAGGTAAAAATATTGTTTATGTGTTCAGAATTAGAAATTATATACGGATAGTAGCATTTAAGTATGTTGCAATATTTACCCCCTATTCAATAATGTAATTTAAGCTATTAGATTCTATTCAATATCTGTATTAATAATATACATACCTGTAATTTATATCGCTGGCCTCGAAAACAAACACAGAACCGTACATTCCCGCCAAATAAATCGGAAACAATAACAACGCATAGTTCACAATATTGTACTTTCCGAACGCGCCCATCTGCTGCAAAATCCGGTCCAAATCTATTGCAGTGTCTTTACTCATCTTGAACATAAAATCAGTCTTTAACTCTTATAAATAAACTAAATAAAATACACGCTCTAGCTTACACGTTGGCGGCTACGGCTATGCATATTGACATGTGCAACGCGCATGCGTAGAACCGTTCCCGAACACACAGTTTTTTTTTAATAAACAGTTTTTTTGCCGATCAAAACACGCATCTAAAACAAAAATACACACGCGTTATCGGGACAAAACGCGAAACAGTAGTGCAGCGTTAAGAATAAACTAATATCCTACTCGCTTCGAAAGTCGTACGATTTCTGTTGAGACAAAGATAGGGAATGTCTTCAGTGTGATTTAGGGAGCGTTTGAGCGGGACGACCCTATTTTTATCTGCTGTGCTGTAGATAACTGGTATTTGTTTATAATTATCAGTTACAAAGTATTGTCATGGATTAGTTTATCAGTATTAGGGTTGTAAATATTTATTTTTAGTATCGATATTTACAATCGTAAATATAAATATATTTACCTGTAACGCATTGCACATTATTATACAAGAAGGTTTAGTTATACTGATAGCTCATTAAAAATCAAACAAAAATTACTTGATTATACGTAAAGCCTGACCAGTAATATATGATCATTGTTAAGACGGCGCTGTTACTCTCATGTATGGGGTGCATAACAGTGCAGTATTTTCTTTTCTTTCCATCCTGTTACCCCCTGCTGGGGTGTAGGGCTCGAATCTTTTTCTTCCACTGACTCCGGTCCTGGGCAGCTTGGGTAGCCTCCTCCCACCCCATCCCCAATACACCCAGCTCTTGCTCCACAGAACGGCGCCAAGTAGATTTAGGGCGACCATGACATAGACTATATTTAGACTATATTTATTCACAATATTTTAAATATTACATTCCGTTTCCGTTTGCCAGGCATCTCACAGTTAGTCCAGTGAAATTCCGCAACATGTCGCGTGATCATATATTATATTACTGGTCAGGCTTTATCATTTTAAATAATGCGTAAAACCTAAATGTGTTGATACTTAATAAAACTCTTCCGTACAAAAAAGTGTTACTTACTTAATTAGTTGCAGTTATTTTTAAATCATTCTGTTCCGCTTCAGGTAAAATACTCAATGCAATAAACAACTCCATTACTAATTTCGAGCTGAAACGTTTTAATAATGAGTATAATGTCGTTAGGGCATAAGGTAAACGTACTAGTGCTCGACATGCTAATGCCCAATACATGACACCTTGCTGTCACCTCTATTGACAATGACTTAAGTTTCAAGATGACATGTACTGGGACCGCGTCGAGCACCAGTACGTTTGTTTACCTAAGGTAATGTTAAGCGTTAAGTTTGACATTATTTTTAACGTAAATCTGGAGACAGATACCATTTAACTGAGACGGTTGGTAAGAACTTAATATTGTGTCTTTAGCCATCACAAAACAACATATGGTGCTTTGGACATTTGAGAGGCGTGTGTGGAGCCAAAGCCAACAAAAGGGTTTTGACATTTTAATGAGATGTTATACAATACCTACACTTACAATACAATTTTGGTATTATAAAATTGTGTGTTTATTTGCAAGTTACATTCTTAATTAATGCTTTAATTTCTACAATAAGATTAGCAAATATAAATGATATTTAATTTCAAAATTATTAACAAGAACATTGTAATTGGCGAACCGTGTGAAACGAAACGTCGAAATCAGGTCGGTCATGTTTGTTTAACAATTTTGCTTCCGACATATCGGTTGTGATAATGGTGTGTCACTCACTCTGTTGTGTCGTCTAACCTAATAGCCACTCCAAACCAGCGTCTTTTGAGCGTCGGCGTGTAGTCAGCGCTATGGAAAATGGCGTCGCTGCGTAGAGCAGCCATAGAGTTGACTAGACGACGACGCTCAAAAGACGCTAGCGTGCGGTGAGCCTAAAAGATAAGTGGAGCCCTTAACTCATTTCATTGCATAGCCCAAATAATATATACTAGGCTTATTGGTCCATTGACAAATAAAGGGGAGCTAGCCAGTAATTTAGTACTTAGTCCTTAAATAAAGGATACCAGTAAGTGGACAAATCCTTCATGTGAGTCAGCTAATTGTTAAATTGGATGATTGCTCTGACATTTTATATCTTACTTATTTAGATCATTTATATGATACAGTGGAACCTCGGTAACTAGCCTCGATAAGGTCAAACCTTCGCTAACATGAAAAAAAAAACGCTATAAGTACCTTTCCTTTGAAAGCCAAAAACCTCTACAGCTAGAAATATTTAACCTCATTAAGGGAATCGTTGGATACTATGGTAATTTGGTTTTGTATTTGTTGCGTAGGTAGAGGAAAATGGGGACTACGTTTGTATGGAGAAGCGGTCACGTGACGTCATCCCCTTTCCTCTTAAGATATGTGTATAGGATTTATTAAATTTTATTGAACTAAGTCGGTATATAAATATCGATATTCGGATACCGGCATTCGATAAGTTAGAACTCACTATGACAGGTCGGCACGCTCCGAAAATTCATATCATTCATATCAGGACTCTGGAGGCGTTTTCTGGGCTTCGCAAATTGCGGCCATCTTTCTCTGTCACTCTAGTTACGCCCTCATTGGAGTAAAAGAGAAAGATCCCCGCAATTTGGGAATATCGGTTTTCGCGGTAGGCCATCTGATTGCAATAAGAGGTTATGAATTTGATCTGGATTGATTGCCAAAAGTCACATTTCTTTAATAAAAAACGTCACTTTTGACACTGATATATCACATCCATAACAAATCCAGATCAAGTTAATAAACTGTCATTAGAATCAGAATACGCCCCTCTGTCGTATTCGAACTTCAAGAGACGACACGTACTAGATCCATTCTAGATACGTTATAGTTTAGATATCAACTAGTTCTCTTTTGCAGCGCAATTCGGGCAACCAATGTCACTTTTACGTTAGATAGAGTAAGATATCTATTAGATGTGAATTGGATCTCTAAGTCATATCCTGTGGAAATCGTTCAACAGTACCTCCAGAATCGCGCAAATGTCAAATTTGACAGGTTAGATCTTAAACATATCGTTATCGTATCTTGGTAATGTCTAAAAGATGTCTAATAGATGTCTATTTCAAAATCCGAATCGGGCCCCCTGTTTTTAACGGTCCCGCCATCAATTACCAACCCGCAGAAGATCTAACTTTACTCAAACTGAGACGCCATTTAATCCCAACTACGGAGGTCACTGGAATTATAAGGGTGCCGTCGTGGTTTACCTGCGGAACCCGCGCCACTTGTTAACTCGGCCCAACTTTGCACCTTTGTATGTCGAACTTTGCGCTAATAAATCACAGATCAACCTTTACTTTTGCGTTGACCTTAAAGGTCATGAAACAGTGTTAGAGACAACAACTGTAATTTAATACTGAAGTAACCATTTTTAGGGTTCCGTACCCAAAGGGTAAAACGGGACCCTATTACTAAGACTAGTCCACTGTCCGTCTGTCTCATGCTGTATCTCATGATTCGTGATATATAGCTAGGCAGTTGAAATTTTCACAGATGATGTATTTCTGTTGCCGCTCTAACAACAAGTACTAAAAACAGAATATAATATAAAAAATATTTAAGTGGGACTCCCATACAACAAACATGATTTTTCGTCGATTTTTGCGTAATGGTACGGAACCCTTCGTGCGCGAGTCCGACTCTCACTTGGCCGGTTTTTTTTAACCCCCGAAGAAAAAAAGAAGGGTGTTTGACGCCAATGTGTGTCTGTCTGTGGCATCGTGGCTCTCAAACGGATGGACCGAATTTGATGCGGTTTTTTTTAATGTGAAAACGAGTTTCCTTGCAGTGGTTTTTAGCTATGTTTATAAAAAAACGATCCAGCAGTTTGAAGAGTATCAGCTCTTTTCCAAAATGATGCAAGGTTTTTTTGGTATAAAATGTTTTTTTTTTGGCATAATGCATAAGAAGTATTTAAACATTTAAATTTAATACTTAGAGTCTGTGTAGAAAGAGAAGAGTGGCGGAATACAAGGCTATGACTCTTCTCTTTCTGCACATATTTAAACTAAAACTGAGTAGGTATCTATGGATACAAACAATAGGGGCTAAATATGACCGACTGCTTTAGGTTTTTATTAGAAGGCATTCAAACTCCGATGCAGTGCATCTAGAGCGCACTTGTATAACGTGTGTTCATACGTTTTAAAAACACGATTAGATTCATCACTTCATCATCATGCGCTTGCCCTTATCCCATTCATTTGGGGTCGGCGGGTTTCTTCCAATACCTCTCTCTTGCCCGCACAGAAAACCGCCTTCAGAAAAGGGGTTGGTCAGTGCTTGCCCCTCATATGTCATCATTCACTTGCGTTCGTTTCATATCATCTCTCACACAGTCCATCCACATTTTCCTCGGTTTTCCTCTCCCGTTAATTCCCTCTACATTAATTCGTAATACCTTTCTCGTCACATGACTCATTAGATTAGATTCATCACTTAACGATCCTAGTATAAGTAATCAAACATACCTATTAGAATCAAAATATCCTGCAGTGTTTTTGGCACGCAACTTTCTGTGAGTTTTTTTATTGCGTCTCTTTGAGAGTAGCAAGATTTGGCTGAAATTTACATCAAGCTTTTAGTCCTATTAAGCGTGTTCAAAAAAGCTGATTTTCTGCTTGGAAGACAACCAGGAAAATTTATAACAGGGCTCGATGGAGACTGTTGGCAAGTCCAACAGAACGAAACTCTATTAATTCCTTTTTAGGGTTCCGTACCCAAAGGGTAAAACGGGACCCTATTACTAAGACTTCGCTGTCCGTCCGTCCGTCCGTCCGTCCGTCCGTCCGTCCGTCCGTCTGTCACCAGGCTGTATCTCACGAACCGTGATAGCTAGTTGAAATTTTCACAGATGATGTATTTCTGTTGCCGCTATAACAACAAATACTAAAAACAGAATAAAATAAAGATTTAAATGGGGCTCCCATACAACAAACGTGATTTTTGACCAAAGTTAAGCAACGTCGGGAGTGGTCAGTATTTGGATGGGTGACCGTTTTTTTTTGCTTTTTTTTTTTTTTTTTTTGCATTATGGTACGGAACCCTTCGTGCGCGAGTCCGACTCGCACTTGCCCGGTTTTTACATTCCTCTGTGCTCTATGCTCTAGAGCTTCTATTTTGGATGCTTTTACCATGTAAACGGGAAAACATACACTTCATATTACCACTTAAAATATGTGCTAATTGTGCTTTTGATTAAATATAATTATTGTGAATATAAGACGGTTTTGACTTCCTCGCCCATACGGAACCAGCCCACTCCACCTCCACCGCAAACTGCCAAAAGGCTCGAATCAAAACGTCCAAAATAAAACTAAAACTGCAATCGCAGTCGCCGCCAGAAAACGCGTGAGATCCGGTTCCCACCGGTTTTTAACAGATTCCAAATCCGAAAATTGCCGCAACTCGGCCGTTTGCCTAACGAACCTCTTTGTTATACCTGGGTTAAAACTCGCCATTGTTTTAGGCTTCGCTGACCGTTGCTTTGGTGTGCCATAGTGGCGATTTCGTAGAATCAGGGTGGTTGTAAAAGTACCTATAGTTGCACTTTTTACATTAGTATGATTGTCTTGTGTTTTAGGTATTTTACGTAAGTTGTAAAAAAAAACAGTCAACCTCATTTTTAATTTTAGTGATGCAAACTCATCAACCAATCGCTTTGTGGCGATAAACTGCATGATTGGCTCGGACTCATGTGCGGCACATCGCCGTACTGGCCCCATTCTTATTGCCCGTACCGTCCCGTCCTTAGATACATGTCAATGCCTTTTGCCGTATAACCTCGGTCATTGTCCTATTCTCTGTTACACCAATAATTTGTAACTACAAGTCTGTCGATTCCCGTAAGATCTAAATGCGTCACGTACCTCTCCTGGGAGAGTCGCGATTTGTCCCCGAGCTCGCCTGTGAACTTACTAACGGGTCCCCTACTAATGGTATGGTGAAAGAATTTGATTTCTGTTCAACTTCGTACCTTGTTACAGTGAAAAAAAGTATGAGATCTGTAGCGATTTTTGTATCGATTGTCATTGTCACTGTGACAATAGATACAAAAATCAAATTCTTTGGAGTCATAGAGAAATAAAGTAAGATTAGAGTGCTCCATACATCAGTTTTGGTACCAAAACGACTATTATTTTCGCAGTCGACATCTAGCATCGAGTAGCGGAATTATCAGTACCGCTACTTGATACTAGAATTCTCGAGTGTCGCGACTCACGAAAATTGTATTGAACAACAATTTACAACTAATATTATAACTTATAAGCAGAAGGAGTTGAAAATAGAGTTCAGGTTAATCCGGTTATAATATTAGCTGAAAATTGTTGAGCATTAGATTTTTCGGTCGTCGGAACGTCTATTGTCAAGTAGCAGTACTGATAATTCCGCTACTCGATGCTGATGTCGACTACGAAAATAATAGTCGTTTTGGTACTAAAACTGATGTATGGAGTGAGCACTCTATGTATTTTTTTCTCTATGCTAGAGTTGAAATTTCCAGTTAAACTTCAAGATTGAGAAGTTACCTATCTCGGGGATTTTTTTTTGCATTTCTCCCATTCTTTTAAGGTCTAAAATTGATTGTTTATTATTCAATGAACTAACATGGACGTGTGTGGCTAATGACGATTGCGGTCATAAAAATATGAACAGTCGTGGACAATGTTTCATAATATTTTGACGTGTTACAAATCAACCGCCACACAGCCATTACAAAGGAATCATGGTAAGGGGTCAAATAAAACTTCCAAACTCAATCCAGAACTAAGTTCCCGAATAAATGTAGCAGAAACCTTTGAAGGTCTAATCAAAATTCGCGTGCCCGAGTCCGCCTACAGATAAAGATGGTAATTTAAACAAGCACAGGAATATGATTATTTCTTCCAAAGTAAGGATTATTGGTTTAACAAGTTTGGCTTGAAGATGTTTCGGGTTGACGAGGCGCGGCGTTAGAATTTAAAAAATATGTTGTTGAGTTGATTTGTTGTTGTATTTTGTTATATATGGATACTATTTGGCTGGTTTGGTCTTTTTCTAGGCGGAATAAACACAAAATACCAATTTGGGACAAAATAAGTATGTACCTACCTATGAAATTAAAAACTTTGACATCCTCCGGCCAAAACTCCTATGTATTGATTTGATAACTGTCATACGCCTTGATATTTCACACAAAGCCGTCCATCGTAATCCAACGCGGCGATCCATCGACCGTGATGGGCACTTTTGCGTCGGGAACAGCCCAGGGCGGGTTTAACTTAGAATATATTTAGGTTTCAAGGTGCAAGCGTGACATGAAGGACTTTGGAATTGAGCCAAAAAACTGGGAACTCCTGGCAATGGACAGACTGGATTGGCGTCACTTACTACGCAAAGTTAGAACAAATAACGACGATCAGTGGTTTGAAAAATTTAAGGAGCTTCGTCTAAAGAGACAACAACCGGCACCTCCAGCTAACGCCAAATTTACTTGTGACCGTTGTGGGAAGCAGTGCAGACCCGCATCGGTTTGTTCAGTCACAAGAAAACCGACTCTCGGAATACACAGCAGCTGTAATAAACATCTGAAAAGGATGTAAAGGCCAATGATGATATTTAGGTTTAGTGCTTAACCCTTAAATGCATAGTGTTGCCAAATGTCTACAAAGCATTAGACAGCTCACAGATAAAACAAAAGGCTTACGTTCTTGAACGCACCTTTATACCAAACGTCAAATAGTAGAGTGATGATTTAAGGGTTAAATTTACGCAATATTTTTAATTTATAAAAATTACATTTGTTTTAAGACGAAAAGTCGGAAAGCTTGGAAAATTCCAGAAGTTGATAGTTTTTAGTATGTGATTTTGAACGTTGTTTTCGGGGTTTGTAATTATTTTATATTTAAAAACTTTATCATAGGTATATCACAAATAGTGTACCTTTCTAATGGTAGTAAAAAAAATTATATATCTATTACTGAAAATTACATATTTACATAAATATGATTTAGCCAATTCAACTTCTGACTGATTTCGCAGTGAAAATCGAAGTTATATTTTTTTTTACTATTTTTCCTAGAATTGGCAAATAATTATGTGATACATATATTAATTTCGGGCAAAAAGAAAAAAATCATGCATTTAAGGGTTTAGTTTATAAAATGGTTAATCCCTTTGTACTTTTTGTTTACACTACTGTATTTAGGTACACTACATTATAGATTATTTCGTAAAAAAAGCAACAAACCGCATATTTACTATGTTTGAGGCATCTAGTCTTAAGATCCTGTCATATCATTTTTGCGCGCTTCGTTGTGCAAGGTATTACTGCGAATATACGATTGTAGATATCCAAGATCTACCTACCCAAAGAAATAATGCCCCCAGAAACTAAAAGCAACGGCAGACATAATAAACAAACTTCTCCCAAGTAAATCCACAGGGATTTGAACTACATCAGCAAAGTTGATTTTAATGACCGGCTAACTTTAGTATGATGGCCACGTCCTTTTGGGAGAACCCTATTTTCGACTTATCGATCCCTAGCCGCGTTTCGACATTACTATCTCTTTTACTTTCATACTTTAGTGAAGGATAGCGAATAGTTACTAGTTTTAAGTTAGAAGGCCCAGGGGTTCGACAAGTGAAAAAAATGTTTGGAGGGAAAAGATTTATGTTCTTAACGGTTTAGGGAAGTAAAAAGGGGGTAAGTTAGGAAGGCAGTTGATTGGCAGATGTGTGTTGTAGCTTACAATGAAGTTTTATAGTTTCGCTGAAATACATATTATTGCAGAATCAGTGTCTACTGGAAAAATATTGAACACCGAATCAACCTTTTTTTTAACTTAAAAAAGCTCTTTAATATGATACTCCACTTGACTTATTAGAAATGTGGTCTTAATCTAAGTAAAGTTAGGCACGTTCGATACGTGACGTGCTTTTCGATTTCTAAGCTTAATCTATCTAAATATTGTACGAAATGTAATTTTAGTCGCCTCAACTCGCATACAAAATTAAGAACATCGTCCATTTTAACTTTTTATAACTTCGATTTAGCCATAACATTTTTTTCGCGAAAGTTACATTTTTTCTTAGAATGGTCATATACCATCGTCATGTCGCTGGGTAAAATATCGAATGTCCTCTAAAGGTGACATATGGATAGCCACTGCAGCTGCATTACTGTCGCGTCATTCTTTAACTGTCGTGTTGGAGTAGGTACCTAGATAATAAAACCAATACCTGCGTTAAGCTGAAAGGATAATATGTACTAGATAAAACGTGTCATTTTTTTCATAATCAAGCGAAATAATATTGTTGTCGTATAAACCAAGCGCTCGGCCAGTCATGCCTAACTCCGGTAACTTAAAAAACGATGGTGATATTATGGTTATCAGTCATGCATAGGTATATCATGCAACTCAAGTTAACTAAGTCGGCAAAAAAATTAAGTTACATGAGTTAGTCATATGATTTTCTCAGTAAATAATGAAGATTAAAAAAAAAATCTTTTAGAAGATATATATTTAATGGTTTTTAAGACGACTTAGACTGGTTATCCGTAACTCATGTAACTGGAGTTAACGGAGTTGGGCGTGACACGGCAGTTCCATAGCCGCCATAGTAATATCACAACAGGAATGCAGTTTCAGTTGATATCCGAACGTCACCTTTAGGGTTAATTTACAGCCGTCTGCGATTGTCAGATAAGCAGTGAAACATGACGTCACACCGTTATACACAGATCACTTCCTACCTCCTATAGATTTGGAATCGCGAAACAAAATAGGGTGACTGCTATAGTTATTGGCCACTACATAGTAATTGGCCACTCCTAACAAATCAGAAAGAAATAAGCCAACTGAAGCCTTATTGTTAAGAGTGGCCAATTACTAAGTAGTGGCCAATAACTATAGCAGTCACCCTACTGTTTCTGTTTATAAACAATTTATTATATGAAATCTTCTCTTCACCACAGACATATTAGGCAATCTAATAGTTACTAAGCCTTTATTTACAGTTGTTTATTTAGAGTTACAATTCACCCCATTTCTCGGCTTCTTAGAGAGACCCCACGCTAGCGTCTTTTGAGCGCCGGCGTCTAGTCAGCGCTATAGAAAATGGCGTCGCTCCGCAGTTGCACCAACGTTGCGTCGAGTAGCAGCCATAGAGTAGACGCACGCGGACGCTCAGGAGACGCTAGTGTGGGTGGCCGTAAATGAGCTGACATTGTAAATGAGCCGCTAAGTGCTCAGTGAGCTGCGTTCGGAGAAGAAGCTGAAATCACTGCATTTTAAAACTTGAAAATACAATATTATAGAACCAACACAATGGTTTGTTACCTATAGGTAAGCGTTAATGCATGGGTATAATTTACGCGCGAGATACTTTAACGGCATCGCGGCCGGCAAGACGGACGCTCCGTCTTAGCTAAATTTGTACCAAATATTAGAATAGAACAAAGCGAGGGAATGTCGTTATAAACGTCAAACTTTTTGTCATTGCAGAGTTAGCCACTGGCCACAAATTCGAACATGTTTTATCATAATTAATATGCGTCATCTAGTAGGTAATCTAGCTCATTTATTAACGTGACGTCATCAATCAATAGGTGTTAACCGTTTCTAATTAGTAATGGTCGGATTAATATCAAAGGACGCAATTGCATATGGGTTTGACAGCTCGTTACATTGAAAATTTGGTGACATGGCAGCCTTATGAGCCAAAGCAAAAAGAATAGATAGTATAGAGGGGTCCTGTCATTGTAAATATTGTAGTCACTGTAAATTTACTGCCATCTATCGACACACGACTAAAACTCAAAATTAAAACGTATAAAGTTATCAAAAAATGTATATATATGGATAAATGATTTTATTATTTTTATATCATTTTGATCCATGTTCATTCACTGATATCTATGTGTTAAAATGGTTAAATATGAAACGGTGTCGTCACGCCATCTAGCCGAGGATAGGCTAAAGGTGTGTGCGCCATCTATTCGAGAATGACTTTTGCTTCAATTCCGAGGCACGTTTTTTCCTTAGACTTTATTCGTCTTTTGGCCAAAGGGAGTGGTCATTTCTCCATACAAACGTAGTCCTCGTTTTCCTCCGTGGTTTTTGAAGCTAGAGCAATGATTTTTTCAACACAGATTAATATTGTCAATATCAGATCTGTGTCGGACCGTTTTGCTTTTTTTGATATTTTTGTTTTTTAAGGCGCTAGAGCCCTTCAAAAATTGCCAAAATGACCTAATTGACTATGCCGCAATGAGAGGCGTGGCATTCAAAACTGATATCGTGATATCAATTAGCCAAAAAAGCAAAACGGTCCGACACAGATAATTTCATAATCATTTAGATTTCCAAATTTGGTTACGATTGGTTAAGTTTTGGAGGAGGAAACAGAGGAGTACGAAACCTTGATTTTTGAGATTTTTACGCAGGATTTTTCGCCTTGTCCTTATCGCACTACTTTTAAGTGCCGCTTCCGTTAGCGAGACGGGTATATTTACCTAAAATATTTAAAACTCAGCTCCTGTTTCGTCTTATTAGCAGCAAATATAACTCTGTATTTGAATTATTACTCGAAATTAGCTGACACTACAGCATTCAACTAATCTCCAGTGACTCTTTTTTTCAAGGGTTTTAATGGTGATAGTTGTGGGAAGCTTGCTGGAACGCTGCTTTGTTGAGGAATTTACCAATTGTGTACTGTTTTAGAAAAACAGGCTTGTTGATGGAATTGGCCGCATTGGCCTTACCGGGAGGGTGTCACTACGCAGTTTAGGAACATTTGGCCGGCGCACCTCCCGGGCAGGGCAGGCGTATGGCAGTACAGGCCGCGCGGCTCGCACGATAGTCGTGTCACGTGGCGCTCGCGCAAAGAAGATTCACGGTTCGTGCGCGGTTATAAGTTTCAATTTCGTTGCAGGCGGCGAGTATAGTTATAATTTTATACCTAAATCTGACTTTTGTGAAGGAGTGAATTTTCTGTACGGTTAGTACTATTAGTTATTCTGTGGCCTTACTCCCATCTTAACACTTTCGGTGCCGGGTGCCCCGTTTCCAATAAAAAATGAACACACAATGTATACGTGTTCTTGGCAGTGAATGTGTTAAAGGCAGGCAACAGCATCTCTGGTTTTGTGGGTGCCTATGGGCTCGTAGGGCAGCTCTGTTATACTTCGTTTTTTTAGCATTAGAAAAGGGGTATAAACAATCTTGATGTGTCATTTGATTAAAAAACACTTTTGAAAAATAAGACACGGCAAATATGTAAGAATTATGAATCATATACGAGCAGGTATTTACATTCTTTGCTTTCATAAATAATAAGAGCTAGCGGTAAGAGCGTGCGACTTTCAATCTGGAGGTCGCGGGTTCAAACCCCGGCTCGTACCAATGAGTTTTTCAGAACCTATGTACGAAATATCGGTTGATATTTACCAGTCGCTTTTCGGTGAAGGAAAACATCGTGAGGGAACCGGGCTAATCCCAATAAGGTCTAGTTTCCCCCCTGGGTTGGAAGGTCAGATGGCAGTCGCTTCCGTAAAAACTAGTGCCACGTCAATTCTTGGGATTAGTTGCTAAGCGGACCCCAGGCTCTCATGAGCCGTGGCCAAATGCCGGGATAACGCGAGGAAGAAGAGCTTTCATAAATAATAGTCACTGATTTTTAAAAAACGTTTTCCAATTAAAAGATGCCTCAAGATCGCGTAGTCTTTTTCTAATGCTAAAAAAACGAACTATAGCAGCCGCCTTTCCTAATAATCCCTAATATCTTTTACCTAGAATATAAGCTCAACATTTTATCCCAAGCTCCAAGCTACAAAATGTCATATTGGAGCAATAATCATTCTATCAATAGTCTTAAGACGTCTTACAATAAACAATATCTGGGAGATCGAGCTTTACTTTGCTTTCCCAGAGATAAGACCTAGTTAGATCAATTTATCGCCCCCGAAAACCCCCATAAGGTCTTATCTCTGGGAAAGCAAAGTAAAGCTCGGTCTCCCAAATTTCGTCGAAATCGTTAGAGCAGTTTCCGAGATCCCCGAAATTGTATATATAAGTAAATAAACAAGAATAGCTCGTTTAAAGGCATAAGGTATTGATAATGGCAGATATCGTATAGAATACAATGTTGTTAACGTTACGTTCATTAAGTCTATGAAATACATATAGCATAGTGCATATATGCATAGCATAGTACTTATACACATATGTGGCGTTCATGACGCGTGCTCGAGCAGAGATAAGAAGCTTGTAATATATATCGGCATCGATATCATTAATCACACTGATATTTAGTTAGGTAATATTATTGGAAGCAGGAGAATGCTTTGCATTAATTAGAATCATACACATTATGTTCATAATATGAATATTTGGTAAATACCTACCTCCATTGTTTTCTTCCTTTTTAGGGTTCCGTACCCAAAGGGTAAAAACGGGACCCTATTACTAAGACTCCGCTGTCCGTCCGTCCGTCCGTCCGTCCGTCTGTCTGTCACCAGGCTGTATCTCAGGAACCGTGATAGCTACACAGTTGAAATTTTCACAGATGATGTATTTCTGTTGCCGCTATAACAACAAATACTAAAAACAGAATATAATAAATATTTAAGTGGGGCTCCCATACAACAAACGTGATTTTTTTGCCGTTTTTTGGTAATGGTACGGAACCCTTCGTGCGCGAGTCCGACTCGTACTTGGCCGGTTTTTGTAGATATTTTTTTGTGATCGAGGGCTCTGTTCTGGTTTAAGAAATTGTTACAGTTTTGATCGTGTTTTGATACGACACGCTTTCACTGCCAAACTTTTCGTAGCGCTACGGTCGTAGACGATCCCAGCGCTTTCCCGCTTTGTAGAAATGTCTCGATGAGTATTACGGCGCGATTCGGATAATGAATTCACTAGATATGAAGTAGTAAAGATTATGTGACGTTCCACGGCAAAAGGTACCTTATGGCGGCTGGCGCTTACGCTATTATCAACGCCGCTCCAATATTCAGCCGGGGCAATGGTACCTTTTGCCTTGGAACGTCACATACCTTTACTATTTCATATCTAGTGAATCTCTAATTCATTTCCCGAATCGCGCCGTTAGTTGTGAAAAGAATAGAACAGTCAGCGATAAAAGCTTGTACCAAACATGAAATTTATGCCAAAAACTTATTTAAATTAACGTCATCTCCGTGGAAATCAAGTGACGAAAAATATCAAATTAATAATATTCGGTGTTAGTGTTAACTGCGCTATTATCATTTTATTCTTGGGTAATTTGACCGCGTGTGGGACTCTAACTAAATTAAAAAAACATTGTCGTTTTCAATGACGAATATATTGCCATTTTCCGGTCTCTGTAATATCTAATAACTTTAAACGAGCAATTCTTGTTTATTTATAATTATATTTCGGAGATCTCGGAAACGGCTCCAACGATTTCGATGAAATTTGCTATATAGGGGTTTTCGCCGGGGGCGATCTAGCTAAGTCTTATCTTTTATATATTATGTTTTCCGAGAAAAGCTCGGTCTCCCAGATATGTGTACCTACTAATAAAAAAAATAGAACTTTACATAAGCAGGAGATTATTTATTTATTTAAAACTGAGGTAAAATAATATTTTGCTTTGTACAAAAATATTATAATAATAGCGTAAGCGCCAGCCGCCATAAGGTACCTTTTGCCGTGGAACGTCACATATCTTTTCATCACACTCGCTCAGTAAATGTAGAATTGCACGCAGGTTTACGGCCTGTCCACGACATTGGTCTAAGGCGACTGGCGAGGCGTCTGGCGGCGCGGCAAACGCGAGCGACCGCCAGGCATGCCACGTACTTTCAGTAGCGGCGGCAGCGACTAGGAGCGGTTGGGACGTAGACGTATTTAAAAACATGTTTTTTTTTCAAAAGTGCCACATCAGTGCCTAGAATATATGTAATTGTTTGTCAATGGGTGCATGGGCTAACTACATGACGACAAATTTATTTACATCTAGTTTAGTATTTTATATATTGTGTATAGAAAGCATCCAGAAAAAAACGAGTACACAAGAATGAGTGTGGAGACTGCACAACATACTTAAATACGCGAAAGTACATTTAAAATTTCAATAATAAACGCTTCCGTGTCCATGTCGCTCGAAAAAAAAATTCACAGATTTCGTGCCTCACACGACTATCGAGCACATTGGAAATGAATCTACGGAATTCGAAAAAATATTGTAGCTGAGCGACGAGAAAGTCTGGATAAGGAAAAAGTTACAAAATAAAACTACAACGTTGAATGATAATTATTTTATTCTTAGACTAACACAAGTATCCTGGACATAACGCATGTGAACAAACAAATTGCAAAATTTCCACACGCGTATCCAAGTTTGAATAATTGTCGCCGTGGCGCATAAGTATAGGTACATATTTAATTTTTCGATTAATAAGCAGGATATATTAATGTTCAAAGTACAAGAAAATTATTTATTACACGGCAAATCCGTAGTCAACTCGAGAAGTGGTGATCGGCAGCGGCCCATTTGCTACAAGATATGAAATTTTCTTGACAGCAGTTTGACGCGACGAGAGATGACCATAACAGCGTTTGTCTATGTTGCACCAAACCTGAGTTCCAATAGGTACTACCCTCTCCCTCTCCCTCTCCCTCTCCCTCTCCCTCTCCCTCTCCCTCTCCCTCTCCCTCTCCCTCTCCCTCTCCCTCTCCCTCTCCCTCTCCCTCTCCCTCTCCCTCTCCCTCTCCCTCTCCCTCTCCCTCTCCCTCTCCCTCTCCCTCTCCCTCTCCCTCTCCCTCTCCCTCTCCCTCTCCCTCTCCCTCTCCCTCTCCCTCTCCCTCTCCCTCTCCCTCTCCCTCTCCCTCTCCCTCTCCCTCTCCCTCTCCCTCTCCCTCTCCCTCTCCCTCTCCCTCTCCCTCTCCCTCTCCCTCTCCCTCTCCCTCTCCCTCTCCCTCTCCCTCTCCCTCTCCCTCTCCCTCTCCCTCTCCCTCTCCCTCTCCCTCTCCCTCTCCCTCTCCCTCTCCCTCTCCCTCTCCCTCACTCTCCTCTCCCTCTCCCTCTCCCTCTCCCTCTCCCTCTCCCTCTCCCTCTCCCTCTCCCTCTCCCTCTCCCTCTCCCTCTCCCTCTCCCTCTCCCTCTCCCTCTCCCTCTCCCTCTCCCTCTCCCTCTCCCTCTCCCTCTCCCTCTCCCTCTCCCTCTCCCTCTCCCTCTCCCTCTCCCTCTCCCTCTCCCTCTCCCTCTCCCTCTCCCTCTCCCTCTCCCTCTCCCTCTCCCTCTCCCTCTCCCTCTCCCTCTCCCTCTCCCTCTCCTCTCCCTCTCCCTCTCCCTCTCCCTCTCCCTCTCCCTCTCCCTCTCCCTCTCCCTCTCCCTCTCCCTCTCCCTCTCCCTCTCCCTCTCCCTCTCCCTCTCCCTCTCCCTCTCCCTCTCCCTCTCCCTCTCCCTCTCCCTCTCCCTCTCCCTCTCCCTCTCCCTCTCCCTCTCCCTCTGCCTCTGCCTCTGCCTCTGCCTCTGCCTCTGCCTCTGCCTCTGCCTCTGCCTCTGCCTCTGCCTCTGCCTCTGCCTCTGCCTCTGCCTCTGCCTCTGCCTCTGCCTCTGCCTCTGCCTCTGCCTCTGCCTCTGCCTCTGCCTCTGCCTCTGCCTCTGCCTCTGCCTCTGCCTCTGCCTCTGCCTCTGCCTCTGCCTCTGCCTCTGCCTCTGCCTCTGCCTCTGCCTCTGCCTCTGCCTCTGCCTCTGCCTCTGCCTCTGCCTCTGCCTCTGCCTCTGCCTCTGCCTCTGCCTCTGCCTCTATTTCTATTTCCACCACCACAATAATGCATAGATTGTCGAATAGTGCGTTATCTACGCCCGTCTCAAACAGGATAGATAGAGTTAGACCAAGAAAAATCTGCAGCCCACGCAGTGCAAGTGTTATTCTGCCGTCATAATCCCGATAATTCATAACAAACGAAACATGAAGTCATAAATGTCCTGTGAAAAATCGTCGTTCTGACTTTTTGACTATTTTAAGGTTAGGCTACAGGGCAAACCCTTAACCCGATCGTCTTTGTTTTAGGCTCAAATTGTAGCTGACTAAATTGTCCAGAGCCGTTTTTCTCAAATTTTTGATATCATTCTTCGTTTCCAAATTATCGAGCACCAAAATCAAAAATTCGGAAAAAATTGAATTTTGTAACACTACTACCACTACCCGCCAACAGATGGCGCTACTGGTACCGCAATGTACACAACTCGCGGTGCAGCGCAGCCGCTGCACGATATAACTCCACGTCTACCAATAGATGGCGACGCGATCGAGATAGATCTCGCTAACGGTTGTACGACGTAGAAACATGACCCTCCCACATCGACCGAGGATTATTTGGGAGAAATGCAAGTAGGGACTTCGGTACCGCACGCTACATACCTTCACCTCTGTTGAAGTATCCTAGTGTCTGTGCCGTAGTTAAACTTACTAGCCTAGCTCGCGCCTACCTCGTTAGGTCTTGCTCGGCAAGTAAAGACTTAACAGCATTGTAATAGCTCTAAGTTTGTATAATACACGCGCTAAGTACCTAACGTCGGCTTTTCGTCTTCGCCCTCACATCCCCGTCCTACAGTGGCGCCCTCTGTGAGGCTCGTCTACGTGACGTCATCAGCGCTACGAATTGCTACGAGACGCGTGACGTCATCAGCGTGCTACGACCGCTCCGGGATCCGTGACGTCACGGGCCTGCTAGGAACGTTGCTACGCGAGACGATCGACCTGCAATACTTTAATGACCGGAAGGGGTGAATCTTCGAAGATAAAAAGTCCTACTTACGTTACGCGTTTCGGCCGTGTTACCACTATCAAACGACCACGCATCAAGATGCTATCGCCAGAGCAGTTCACGCAACTTTTGGAGAGGATGCCAGTTGCACCACAACCAAACAGGAGCTCTTTCATTAACTGCAAGTACACATATAGTGGCGAAAAAGATGCAGACATAGGTGATGTGACAGGCTTGAGTGAACTACCTCTTTTACTCAAAGGTGAAGCTGAAGTTAGATGGTTGGGAGTCAAGAACGACGTGACCTCGTGGGCAGATTTAGGAACACGTTTGCGTGAAACTGCGCACCCGTTCGAGAAGCGTACCAGATTTACCTTGACGACACACTCTTACCTCCAACATCAATCTACAACTAGACCAGAACGATTCATGTCCTATTTGTCGGGACGACTGCATGGACATAGGGGGAGAGTTGTAACACTACTACCACTACCCGCCAACAGATGGCGCTACTGGTACCGCAATGTACACAACTCGCGGTGCAGCGCAGCCGCTGCACGATATAACTCCACGTCTACCAATAGATGGCGACGCGATCGAGATAGATCTCGCTAACGGTTGTACGACGTAGAAACATGACCCTCCCACATCGACCGAGGATTATTTGGGAGAAATGCAAGTAGGGACTTCGGTACCGCACGCTACATACCTTCACCTCTGTTGAAGTATCCTAGTGTCTGTGCCGTAGTTAAACTTACTAGCCTAGCTCGCGCCTACCTCGTTAGGTCTTGCTCGGCAAGTAAAGACTTAACAGCATTGTAATAGCTCTAAGTTTGTATAATACACGCGCTAAGTACCTAACGTCGGCTTTTCGTCTTCGCCCTCACATCCCCGTCCTACAATTTTATTTTCACTATTTCGACCATAACTTTTTTTGTTTTTGACTTTCTCGAATAATTATTTTTGCACCTTACAGCTCTCGTGTTTATGCGTCTTTTGAGCCTATTTTTTAATATCATATCTTCACAACTTTCCGAGATATAAGGGGATCGCACTTTTTCGTGAAATCGGACCGTATACTGGAGCGAACGAAAAGACATTTCCAATGTCAAAAACAAAATGTTTTGTTCCGCATCGCCCCGCTCGATCCGTCGCGCCGCTCTAAAGTCGTGGCATCGCCCACGCTGCCCGATACAAATGTTCGAGTCGCGCGCCGCCCCGCTCGCCGCCGCCGCCGGTCGCCCGGTGCACGCCGCGCGCGTTGCCGCTCGGCGACAAGGCTCGTGGCATGCATTATGCGTCGCCGGGTTATTGTTTTTGCGACTTACCGCCAGTCGCCGCCGCCGATCGCCTTAGACCAATGTCGTGGCCAGGCCGTTAGCTGGAGTTATAGAAAAAGCGTTCTCCCTAGGGAGTTATGAAGTTTCTAGTGCCATAATTAACAGTTTTTTGTCTTTATACTTAATTTTTGTATCGCAAGTGTGATGAAAAACATTGTGTGTAACTCGGGGCGTAATAATATTGCGAACTCGAGTCTATAAATCGCTCCGGCAAGCCGTCGCGATTTAACTTAGTCTCGTTTCCAATATTCAACTTACGCCCCATGTTGCACAATGTACTATTACTATTTCATATCTAGTGAATTCATTTCCCGAATCGCGCCGTAATACTCATCGAGACATTTCTACAAAGCGGGAAAACGCTGGGATCGTCTACGACCGTAGCGCTACGAAAAGTTTGGCAGTGAAAGCGTGTCGTATCAAAACACGATCAAAACTGTAACAATTTCTTAAACCAGAACAGGGCCCTCGATCATAAAAAAATATCCACAAAAACCGGCCAAGTACGAGTCGGACTCGCGCACGAAGGGTACCATTACCAAAAAATGGCAAAAAAATCACGTTTATTTTATGGGAGCCCTACTTAAATATTTAATATATTCTGCTTTTACCCGACTACGGCAACGCAAAAGGAGGGTTATGATTTTGACCGGTATGTGTAGTATGTAGTATGTAGTACCGGTAGTGTATTTAAGAAGAAGAAGAAGAAGAAGAAGAAGAAAGACATTTTGTAAAAACCTTCTACATACAGCGCCACTTCAGTTACAAAAAAAAGAGAGAAGAACTTACTCACACACTTAAAGCAAACACTTAAAGCTAGATACAGGGTATTTGTTAAAGTAAATGTTACACAAAAATAGACAAGTCCACCAGCAAAGTGAAAAATAAAAGAAAAAAGGAGTAAGATAACTACTAAAATAAAATTTGGCGCCGCTATAGTGGCTACAAAAGGACACCACTCAGCATATGCTCTGGTATCATGGTATAATAATATACTCCGCCTGGTACTCCATTCCGAGATTCGCGTATGACCTAACTGACACGCGCCTACGCCATCATGCTGTTTACAGGTTCTCAAACTTTGGAATGTGGGAGAATTTTAACCAACGGTGAAAATTATTTTAACGGCATTAATTTTAAGTTATTCGTGTAGAAACATAGTAAAATAAAACAAATCGAATGTATTAAATTAAACTTTATTTATCTATACAAGACAAACGTTTGAAAAACTAATTCACAGTTACACATTAATTACCAAGCTTACGGCGTGAAAAGTTTGGAAAACACTGCGACTGCTGACATTGAGCGAGAAGGGAATAACAATTAACACGCGTTCGACAAGGATGACGGCCAGGGCATGAAGTTATCTAGATCCGAATTGTCAAATGTGCACAGCGCTATCCTGTGTTGCCAGTAGTATAAACAGAATTACCCGAAAGTCTGAAGTTTCTTTCGTGAATCGAACGAGTAATTAAAAATGACGTGTTATTGTAAAATTTAAGCTAAAATACATATAAATGAAAATTATAAAATTATAAAGAAATATTTTAACTTATTAACCATAGGTATAATGTACCCATGTAACATGTTATGTTGAAATAAAGTGGCAATGTTATTGTGACGTAGGCCCGTGTCACTCTGGGAATGGAAGACCATGTTTTATTAGACCATGCTCTGGTATAATAAATACCACAGTGCTGGTTTTCTGTGGAGCCCCAGGCCGGAGGGTAGTTTAGAACTTATTATTATCTTATTTGTTGTTATAGCGGCAACAGAACTACATCATCTGTGAAAATTTTAACTGTATAGCTATCACGGTTCCTGAGATACAGCCTGGTGACAGATAGACGGACGGACGGACAGACGGACAGCGGAGTCTTAGTAATAGGGTCCCGTTTTTACCCTTTGGGTACGGAACCCTAAAAAGGAAGAAAACAATGAAGGTAGGTATTTACCAAATATTCATATGAACATAATAATGTGTATGATTCTAATTATAGTTCGTTTTATTTAGCATTAGAAATAAGGTAGAAAGCAAAATATTTTTGTGTCTTATATCAGAAAGCCATGTCGCTAAACGATGCCATTCTAGCGAACAAATAAACGTGGAATATTTGAGGATGGTTATGAGGTTTGTTACTGCGGCTTGTTAGCCCCGGTATAGTAATGAGCAAACCTTGTTCAGGGCTGCTACGTTTTAACACATTCATTGCCACTAAGTGCTAAGGGTTACGCGTAGCGCGTAGCCACGTCTTCGCCGTATGGAGCGCGTAGTCGCTACGAACACTGTACCCGATAGTCGGGTTCTTGGCGCTGAATGTGTTAATGTTTGTGAGAAGACCACTTTTACCACTTTTTTTTTTACATTGATATTTTTATAGTGTTTGACGACAGCTTAAAGGATGACTCACGTTAGACCGGGCCCTGTCCGGGCCGGAGCTTCCAGCGCTTACTTTTCTATAGCATGACAGGCGATCACGTGATGCTTTCCATAGAAAACGATGAGCCGGAAACTCCGGCACAGACGCGGCCCGGTCTAACGTGAGTCACCCTTACAGCAGTCTCCGTAGCCTATAGACGCCTGCAACTCCACACTCCGCACCCTCGTTGAGCTCTGGTAATCTTACTCACCGACAGGAACACAATATGAGTTGGGTCTAGTGTTATTTGGCTGCGGTTTTCTGTAAGGTGTAAGATGTCACAGTTTCTGTGATTTCAATAAATCGCTAATAGTGTTATGTGTTTCTATGAAAAATTAAATACAATTGTGCCTTATAACTGTCTGCTCTTTTGTATGTATGGATGTATAAACTTGTACAAAACACAAATATGGAACAGGATAGGCAGTACAAATACACCAAAAAAAATTGACAGTTAAAATAACAAAAACCGGCCAAGTGCAAATCAGACTCGCGCACGAAGGGTTCCGTACTATCCCGTAATATCGAGCAAACACGGCAAAAAAATCACGTTTGTTGTATGGGAGCCCCACTTAAATATTTATTTTATTCTGTTTTTAGTATTTATTGTTGTAGCGGCAATAGAAATATGTACATCATCTGTGAAAATTTCAACTGTCTAACTATCACTGTTCATGAGATATAGTCTAGTGATAGACAGAAAGACGGACGGACAGTGAAGTCTTAGTAATAGGGTCCCCTTTTTACCCTTTGGGAACGGAACCCTAAAAAAGCAAAAGTTAAGTTGAAGAGTTAGCAGTCTTTTAACTATTGTTATATTATTATAACAAACATGGAACCTGTTTCATTACATAATTCCTATAATGCACTAAATATTAGTAGATTGTTAACCAAGGGATGAAATTATGCCTTTCACCCGAGTTAAACTATCTACTTTTCATTTCGAATACGGGGAAAGTAAAATACATGTGTTTTTTTTAAAACATGACTAAGTATACATTTTTATAGTATTTTTTTAGGGTACTTTCAATTAACAATTTAGGCATAAGTATCGTTATGTATGCAATGGGGAGTCAAATATCAGAATGGAAATTGTATAACAAATCCATTTACGAGTATACACAAATTTCAATCGCTTATCGTAAAAAAATGAATAAATACGTACTTGGAACCTAAAATGCTTTAGTACAGAAACGTATCATTTTCTGCACACATTTTAGAACAACAATGACTCTTTCAGAGCATGAGAAATAAAAAATAAATTAATGATTGTTTTGTGACAATGCAAGTGCCAACCCTAGGAGGCAAAGTATAACAAAGCAGATCTTTATGGTCCCAGTTTGACGCTCCGCATCCGATCCGAACAGCGCTAATAAGAGTATTTCCACCTTGTGCAGTAATGTTTGCTTTTTATACCTTAATTAGATCATTTACAGACAGGCAAACACATTTCCAGAACGTTGAGCTTTAAGGTGGCAATCACAAAGGGACATGTTATATTTTCGGAGAAAGGTTATTTTTATCTTGGGGAAATGAAAAGGGAAGTATTATTATATCTTATGTTTTATGATTCAGTGATAATAATTTACTCTCTAAAATCAAGTTTACCTAGGTGGGTATACATGTAACCTGAGTATTGCCCAAGCCTTTTGGGTAAAGCCCGAAAATGAAATCAACTTTAATTTGTATTCGGCGTTTACACGTAAGGACCGTATCGAAGAGAAAGTAGACAAATTTTCGACTGCATTTTTTTTTCACGGGCGTCAAAGAACAAAATGGGTTTACTTGAAATATAAACCTATTTCTTAACTCTATTTAAACTAAAAATAAATTGGACATTTTATCAAATGGGAAAGATTAAGTTAGTAATGAGAAAAAACATTTTGGACGACTGGTGCAAAAATAAAGAAATGAGAAAAAATATTTTGGACGACTGGTGCAAAAATAAAGGGTTAACTATGAGGAAGCTTGCTAACAATACAATGTTAGCCCTGCAGGTGTACATAAATTAATTAATAAGTTTGGCACTACTGTTACCTTAGAAGATCTACCGAAGTCTGGATGAAAGCGAGGCCTTTCCGACCCGGAATTGCAGAGAAGAGTCATTCAAATGTTCATTCGAAAACCTACTCTGTCTATTCGGGATGCTGCTAGTAAAGCAAAAACTTCTATAGGAATGATCCAGCGTATATATCAAGAAAAGGTGCAATCTGAAGACCTACAACAAACAAACACAGCCCAAACGTGATGACAAACAGACAGTTGCTGTTCGAAAACGCACCAGAAAACTTTATGACCGAGTTCTTACTAAAAAAGTGCAGTGTATCATAATGGATGACGAAACTTATTATAAATTCGATTACAATACTCTACCTGGCCCACAATTTATAACAGTCTCGGCAAATAAAAAGGTTTCTCTAAAATATAAGTCGATCAATTATGTAAAAATTTGGAAAGAAAATTTTAATTTGGCAAGCAATTTTTCAATGCGAGCTGAAATCAAAAGCGTATTTCACTACGGGACCTATAAATACCCAAGTTTACCGCGACGAATGCCTAACAATAGAGGTTGTTGCCTTTTATCAAGTAGCACAAGATGCCTACATATTTTGTCTAGACTTGGCCGCCTGTCATTATTCGAAAGTGACATGAGAGTGGTATAAGGCCAACAAGGTAGATATTGTAGAGAAATACATGAACCCGCTTAATTGTCCGGAAGTTCGCCCTATCGAGAGATACTGTGCCGGGCCCTTATAAAAAGAAATCTTCAAAACAAACAAAAATGCTAAGGCTGTAACTTCCCTTGCTAACTTAAAAAAAAAAGTGGAATAAGGCTTCTGAAAGCGTGACCATGAAAGTCGTCCAAAACCTTGATGGAGAACATCAAAAGAAAAGTTAGATTGCAGGCATTGCAAGTTGTTTATCAAAAAAATTCACAGATTTCGTGCCTCACACGACTATCGAGCACATTGGAAATGAATCTACGGAATTCGAAAAAATATTGTCGCTGAGCGACGAGAAAGTCTGGATAAGGAAAAAGTTACAAAATAAAACTACAACGTTGAATGATAATTATTTTATTCTTAGACTAACACAAGTATCCTGGACATAACGATGTGAACAAACAATTGCAAAATTTCCAAACGCGTATCCAAGTTTGAATAATTGTCGCCGTGGCGCATAAGTATAGGTACATATTTCATTTTTCGATTAATAAGCAGGATATATTAATGTTCAATGTACAAGAAAATTATTACACGGCAAATCCGTAGTCAACTCGAGAAGTGGTGATCGGCAGCGGCCCATTTGCTGCAAGATATGAAATTTTCTTGACAGCAGTTTGACGCGACGAGTGATGACCATAACAGCGTTTGTCTACTACCAGGGTTCAGCATCAGCTATCTTGGGTAATGCTCATCATGACGAATCGGGTGTCCAAAACAGCGTGTGCCTATGTTGCACCAAACCTGAGTTCCGCTAGGTACAACCAGGGTTCAGCATCAGCTCCAACCTGGGTACTACTCTCCTAAGTGCTCATCAAGACGAGTCGGATGACCAAAACAGCGGTGTGCCTATGTTGCAACAAACCTGAGTTCCTTTAGGTACAGCCAGGGTTCAGCATCAGCTCTATCTTGGGTACTACTGTCGTAAGTGCTCATCGAGACGAGTCCGATGACCAAAACAGCGTGTGTTTATGTTGTATTAAACCCGAGCTCCACTAGGTACCGCCAGGGTTCAGCATCAGCTATCTGCTAGCAGCCGCCAGCAACATGCTGAGGTGAGACCATTTCGTGTCACTTTTTCCCCCTCTCCCTCTCCCTCTCCCTCTCCTCTCCCTCTCCCTCTCCCTCTCCCTCTCCCTCTCCCACTCCCTCTCCCTCTCCCTCACCTCTCCCTCTCCCTCTCCCTCTCCCTCTCTCCTCTCCCTCTCCCTCTCCCTCTCCCTCTCCCTCTCCCTCTCCCTCTCCCTCTCCCTCACCCTCTCCCTCCTCTCCTCTCCCTCTCCCTCTCCCTCTCCCCACGACTCCTCTCCCTCTCCCTCTCCCTCTCCCTCTCCCCTCTCCCTCTCCCTCTCCCTCTCCTCTCCCTCTCCCTCTCCCTCTCCCTCTCCCTCTCTCCTCTCCATCTCCTCTCCCCTCCTCTCCCTCTCCCTCTCCCTCTCCCTCTCCCTCTCCCTCTCCCCCTCTCCCTCTGCCTCTCCCTCTCCCTCTCCCTCTCCCTCTCCCTCTCCCTCTCCCTCTCCCTCTCCCTCTCCCTCTCCTCTCCCTCTCCCTCTCCCTCCCTCCCTCTCCCTCTCCCTCTCCCTCTCCCTCTCCCTCTCCCTCTCCCTCTCCCTCTCCCTCTCCCTCTCCTCTCCCTCTCCCTCTCCCTCTCCCTCTCCCTCTCCCTCTCCTCTCCCTCTCCCTCTCCCTCTCCCTCTCCCTCTCCCTCTCCCTCTCCTCTCCCCCTCTCCCTCTCCCTCTCCCTCTCCCTCTCCCTCTCTCCTCTCCCTCTCCCTCTCCCTCTCCTCTTCCCCTCTCCCTCTCCCTCTCCCTCTCCCTCTCCCTCTCCCTCTCCCTCTCCCTCTCCCTCCCTCTCCCTCTCCCTCTCCCTCTCCCTCTCCCTCTCCCTCTCCCTCTCCCTCTCCCTCTCCCTCTCCCTCTCCCTCTCCCTCTCCCTCTCCCTCTCCCTCTCCCCTCTCCCTCTCCCTCTCCCTCTCCCTCTCCCTCTCCCTCTCCCTCTCCCTCTCCCTCTCCCTCTCCCTCTCCCTCTCCCTCTCCCTCTCCCTCTCCCTCTCCCTCTCCCTCTCCCTCTCCCTCTCCCTCTCCCTCTCCCTCTCCCTCTCCCTCTCCCTCTCCCTCTCCCTCTCCTCTCCCTCTCCCTCTCCTCTCCCTCTCCCTCTCCCTCGTCCCTCTCCCTCTCCCTCTCCCTCTCCTCTCCCTCTCCCTCTCCCTCTCCCTCTCCCTCTCCCTCTCCCTCTCCCTCTCCCTCTCCCTCTCCCTCTCCCTCTCCCTCTCCCTCTCCCTCTCCCTCTCCCTCTCCCTCTCCCTCTCCCTCTCCCTCTCCCTCTCCCTCTCCCTCTCCCTCTCCCTCTCCCTCCCTCTCCCTCATCCCTCTCCCTCTCCCTCTCCCTCTCCCTCTCCCTCTCCCTCTCCTCTCCCTCTCCCTCTCCCTCTCCCTCTCCCTCTCCCTCTCCCTCTCCCCTCCCTCTACCTCTGCCTCTATCTCTATTTCTATTTCCACCACCACAAGAATGCATAGATTGTCGAATAGTGCGTTATCTACGCCCGTCTCAAACAGGATAGATAGAGTTAGACCAAGAAAAATCTGCAGCGATTTTGAAAGCCCACGCAGTGCAAGTGTTATTCTGCCGTCATAATCCCGATAATTCATAAGCATAACAAACACCGATAACGAACTCTGCGAAACATGAAGTCATAAATGTCCTGTGAAAAATGTCGTTCTGACTTTTTGACTATTTTAAGGTTAGGCTACAGGGCAAACCCTTAACCCGATCGTCTTTGTTTTAGGCTCAAATTGTAGCTGACTAAATTGTCCAGAGCCGTTTTTCTCAAATATTTGATATCATTCTTCGTTTCCAAATTATCGAGCACCAAAATCAAAAATTCAGAAAAAATTGAATTTTATTTTCACTATTTCGACCATAACTTTTTTTGTTTTTGACTTTCTCGAATAATTATTTTTGCACCTTACAGCACTCATGATTATGCGTCTTTTGAGCCTATTTTTTAATATCATATCTTCACAACTTTCCGAGATATAAGGGGATCGCACTTTTTCGTGAAATCGGACCGTATACTGGAGCGAACGAAAAGACATTTCCAATGTCAAAAGTATCCTTTTTCAGGTACATATATTTATTTACTTTTGTTATTTTTCAAAAACACGATCTTATTATATACTCGTAGCTTTTACACTATGTAGTTGTCTACTTTCTTTTCGGTACGGTCCTTATACATCTAGGTCTGACCAACTCATGGAAGGGTAATGACTAATGTCAGAAGTGATGATGCAACACCTAACATTACCCAAGCCAGTGTAATGTATTTTCGGACTAATGTTGTTTAAATTTTCGGAGAAAATCATGATGGCGGCCGTTTTGTGAAATTGCGACTTCAGATTCTTGTTAAGGGACCTCTCGGACCCTCAGATATCGATTCTCATCAAGATCGGGTCGGAAATAAATAAAATAAAGATGGCGGCTGTTTCGTTAAATTTCGACTTCAGATTCGTGTTAAGGGGCCCCTCCGACCCTCAATATCGATTTATATCAAGATCGGGTCGAAAATAAAGAAAATCAAGATGGCATCTGTTTCGCTAAATTTCGACTTCAGATCCGATTCATGTTAAGGGGCCCCTCGGACCCTCAGATATAGATTTTCATCAAGATCGGGCCGAAAATAAAGAAAATCAAGATGCGGCTGTTTCGTGAAATTTCGACTTCATATTATTGTTAAGGGGCCTCTCGGACCCTCAGATATTGACTTTTATCAAGATTTTTATTTTATTTTATTTTATTAAGGTTCACCAACAATTGTTGACATCGATACATTTAAAACGTACAAGCTAATACATGTAGGGAGTAATGTCACAATCACTTACAGGTAAACACCGCATGCAAAACATATACATAAGTAAACAACTAAAGAAATATCTTAATTTAAACTTATTTTCTAATTATGTATGTTTTAGGAAATATTTTCGGACAGATGTTATAAATTTATTTAGTGGGTCATAGTGCATATCCGCTTTGTCACAGCAACCATTAGCAATTTTACATAACCTGCATATTGGAGAGTTAGTGCCTGAAACTGATCTTCTAAGCGGGGCGTAAAGAGGGGTGATAGCATTACGGGGGAAACGAGATGGAGCACGAAAGTTCAGCAATGACAAAATAGTTGTGGACAATCTATTTTGTGGTTCACTAACTTGTACAAAAAAGTTGCATCTAAGAGCGCCCGTCGGTCTTCTAGGGAATCCATCTTGAAATATTGCAGTTTCCTTTGATAGGATATTGATCTTTTAGCCATAACACGTGCCTGAAAAGCTAAGTGACGAGTGAACCTTTTTTGCGTAATACGGCCGCCAGACAACGCTGCAATATTAAAAAATACTCCTCACTAGACTATTATATAGTAATATTTTGATTGCGCTGCGCCTAAATGATCTAGTTATTTCTTATAACAAAGCCCAAAGTCTTAGATGCCCTCTTGACAATATTCTCTATGTGAGGGATAAACGTTAATTTGTTGTCGAAAAGAACTCCAAGATCGCGAGTGTTCTCAACTTCGTTTAGTTTGCAACCGTCTATATGGTAGTCTGACTTTGTTACGTTTTGTTTTCGGGTGAATTTTATATGGATGCAATTTTTGATATTAATGTGCATCAGGTTATGCTTACACCAACTACTCAGTCTTATAATATCGCTTTGAAGTAAGGTGATATCTTCAGTTGTGTTAATAACGCGTGCGAACTTAAGGTCATCTGCATACATAAAAACCGTAGAGTGGTGGAAGCATTCAGTTACGTCATTAATAAATAAGATCGGGCTGAAAATAAGGAAAATCAAGATGGGGCCCGTTTCGTTAAATTTCGACATCAGATACGTGTTAAGGGGCCTGTCGGACTCTCAGATATCGATTTTCATCAAGATCGGGTCAAAAATTAAGAATATAAAGATGGCGGCCGTTTCGTGAAATTTCGACTTCATATTCTTGTTAAGGGGCCTCTCGGATCCTCAGATATCGATTTTCATCAAGGTCGGGTCACAAATAAAGAAAACAAAGATGGCGGCCGTTTCGCGAAATTTAGACTTCAGATTCTTGTTAAGGGGCTCTCGGACCCTCAGATATCGATTTTCATCAAGATCGGGCCGAAAATAAAAAAAAATCAAGATGGCGACCGTTTCGTTAAATTTCGACGTCAGATTCTTGTCAAGGGGCCTCTCGGACTCTCAGATATCGATTTTCATCAAGATCGGGTCAAAAATAAAGAAAACAAAGATGGCGGTCGTTTCGTGAAATTTCGACTTCAGATTCTTGTTAAGGGGCCTCTCGGATCCTCAGATATCGATTTTCATCAAGGTCGGGTCAAAAATAAAGAAAACAAAGATGGCGGCCGTTTCGCGAAATTTAGACTTCAGATTCTTGTTAAGGGGCTCTCGGACCCTCAGATATCGATTTTCATCAAGATCGGGCCGAAAATAAAAAAAATCAAGATGGCGACCGTTTCGTTAAATTTCGACGTCAGATTCTTGTCAAGGGGCCTCTCGGACTCTCAGATATCGATTTTCATCAAGATCGTGCCGACAATAAAGAAAATCAAGATGGCGACCGTTTCGTTAAATTTCGACGTCAGATTCTTATCAAGGGGCCTCTCGGACTCTCAGATAGCGATTTTCATCAAGATCGGGTCAAAAATAAAGAACACAAAGATGGCAGCCGTTTCGTGAAATCTCGACTTCAG
Source organism: Cydia splendana (assembly GCF_910591565.1). Taxonomy (NCBI): domain Eukaryota; kingdom Metazoa; phylum Arthropoda; class Insecta; order Lepidoptera; family Tortricidae; genus Cydia; species Cydia splendana. The sequence goes on from NC_085976.1 coordinate 15,081,906, forward strand.
ATTCTTGTTAAGGGGCCTCTCGGACCCTCAGATATTGATTTTCATCAAGATCGGGCTGAAAATAAAGAAAATCAAGATGGCGACCGTTTCGTTAAATTTCGACTACAGATTCGTGTTAAGGGGCCTCTCGGACCCTCAGATATTGATTTTCATCAAGATCGGGTCAAAAATAAAGAAAATCAAGATGGCGACCGTTTCGTTAAATTTCGACTTTAGATTCGTGTTAAGGGGCCTCTCGGACCCTCAGTATTGATTTTTATCAAGATCGGGCTGAAAATAAAGAAAATCAAGATGGCGACCGTTTCGTTAAATTTCGACATCAGATTCGTGTTAATGGGCCCCTCGGACCCCCAGATATCGATTTTCATCAAGATCGGGCCGAAAATAAAGAAAATCAAGATGGCGACCGTTTCGTTAAATGTCGACGTCAGATTCTTGTTAAGGGGCCCCTCGCACTCTCAGATATCGATTCTCATCAAGATCAGGTCAAAAATAAAGAAAACAAAGATGGCGACCGTTTCGTGAAATCTCGACTTCAGATTCTTGTTAAGGGGCCTCTTGGACCCTCAGATATTGATTTTCATCAAGATCGGGCTGAAAATAAAGTAAATCAAGATGGCGAACGTTTCGTTAAATTTCGACTTCAATTCGTGTTAAGGGGCCTCTCGGACCCTCAGATATTGATTTTTATCAAGATCGGGCTGAAAATAAAGAAAATCAAGATGGCGACCGTTTCGTTAAATTTTGACAACAGATTCGTGTTAAGGGGCCTCTCGGACCCTCAGATATCGATTTTCATCAAGATCGGGCCGAAAACAAAGAAAATCAAAATGGCGACCGTTTCGTGAAATCTCGACTTCAGATTCTTGTTAAGGGGCCTCTCGGACCCTCAGATATTGATTTTCATCAAGATCGGGCTGAAAATAAAGTAAATCAAGATGGCGAACGTTTCGTTAAATTTCGACTTCAATTCGTGTTAAGGGGCCTCTCGGACCCTCAGATATTGATTTTTATCAAGATCGGGCTGAAAATAAAGAAAATCAAGATGGCGACCGTTTCGTTAAATTTTGACAACAGATTCGTGTTAAGGGGCCTCTCGGACCCTCAGATATCGATTTTCATCAAGATCGGGCCGAAAACAAAGAAAATCAAAATGGCGACCGTTTCGTTAAATTTCGACGTCAGATTCTTGTCAAGGGGCCTCTCAGACTCTCAGATATCGATTTTCATCAAGATCGGGTCAAAAATAATGAAAACAAAGATGGCGGCCGTTTCGTGAAATCTCGACTTCAGATTCTTGTTAAGGGGCCTCTCGGGCCCTCAGATATTGATTTTCATCAAGATCGGGCTGAAAATAAAGAAAATCAAGATGGCGACCGTTTCGTTAAATTTCGACTTCAGATTCGTGTTAAGGGGCCTATCGGGCCCTCAGAAATCGATTTTTATCAAGATCGGGTTGAAAATAAAGAAAATCAAAATGGCGACCGTTTCGTTAAATTTCGACGTCAGATTCTTGTTAAGGGGCCTCTCGCACTCTCAGATATCGATTCTCATCAAAATCGGGCCGAAAATAAAGAAAATCAAGATGGCAACCGTTTCGTTAAATTTCGACTTCAGATTCGTGTTAAGGAGCCTCTCGGATCATCATATATTGATTTTCATCAAGATCGGGTCGAAAATAAAGAAAATCAAGATGGCGACCGTTTCGTTAAATTTTGACAACAGATTCGTGTTAACCCTAAAGTTGGCAAGGATATAAGTGTACGATTTTTTTTCTTCTTTTGGATTTTTTTAGTTCCTGAACGATAAAAATACATATAAAAAATGTAAAAAAAAATATTTCATTTATATATTTGTATTTATGGCATGTATCCTAATAGATACATTGCCAAGTGTTCTAGATTATAATTGAAAATAACTGCGTATCTTTAAGGATACTTTGCCTGCTGGTGAGATAAATAAAACACAGTCGATTTTGAAAAGAATCTCTATAACAACATATCTTATATTAAATCCAAAAATGGATATTTGACTTATAGCTTTATACCGGCTTAAATTTTTATAACAAAACGAGATCACTTGTTGCACAACTGAGAATCAGATTAAAAAAATATAAACATCTCTAAAAACATAAACGTCCAAAAAAAACTTATCTTCTAACACGTACCTTAACTAATAGGTAGGTATACTTTATGACATATTGTGATAATCATAAAAACAATTGCGATCCTCAGTCAAGCACAGTCTTACATTGCATTTACAGCATACAAATTTGGTTTGCCCTTTGATGCATTTCTTGCAGCGACCTTTAGCCATAAACGTTGGGAAATGGCCTATTTGATCGTATCGACTGTCAATTTGACAATCGGGAGTCAAGAATTTCTTTTTCCCTCCTGGAGTTCTTGTTAGCGCCCTGTGCAATGTAACAAGGCTTTTACTTATTGCACATCTAAAGATCTTCAGTTTTAATGGCTTAGATTCAGTAGTCTCCCTTCTGTAAACCAACCAAGCATTATTAACACAGATGTCGAGGAGCTGGGAAAAGAGGGGTATGTACCATCTATGCGCTTTCATTTCCGTTCTGTACAAAGCAATGAGCATATCGGCGAGGTCTACTCCTCCCATGTGTGAGTTGTAATGGCGAATCATATTAGGACAAGCTACTTGTTGCCTGGTTTTGGTCGCTTTGTTGTATCGCAAAACATTATGACTCGGATGAGCGTCCACATAGGAACTAGCTGCAGTGACACATTTATTATCAAACCATTTGACTATTGCAATATTGCTTTCATTTGAGACTACTTGAGCATGAGCACCACGTCCTTTTTTCTTTAGATTCTTATCAGTGGGTAATTTTTTGTTGGCTTCACGCAAACGATTCGACCTTATAGTACCTAAACTGAAAATCCCATACTCGTTCCTCATATGGTGAATCAATTCTAACGACGTAAAGAAGTTGTCGAAGTATAATACTTTACAAGCAGGCAGCTGAATACTCTGTGATAGTGCTATAACAACTTTTGCACCTAAACCCATACAGTCTTCCTCTTCAGTAAAGGCATGGTAGCGAAAAGTGTCTTCCCCTCCATAAATCAAAAAGTCATACACTAATCCAGTCATTCCTGCTCGAACGAATACCTTATACCCCCATCTGCGAGGTTTATTTTTAACAAATTGCTTTCTTGAGCCCGCTCTTGTGCCTTTATAGGGTACCATCATTTCATCAATGCTGAAATGGTTTTCCTCTTCGACTTTTAAGCAATTAAGACGGACTCTTTCAAGAAATGGTCTGATTTTATAGTATCGATCACCATCGTCCATTTCATTGTCTGCAAAATGAAGATATCGTCGGATTTGTTCGTAACGCTTTAAGCTCATTACATCTGCTATTTTATCGAACCTCAGGAATTTTGACCAATAGTCAGTATAAGCTGGCATATCAATAATACCCATGAGCAGTTCCATAGCGATGAAGTCTTTTATTTCGTCTATAGTAACGTTCAAAGATGTACCTTTTGATTGTACGTGGTATAAATTTGTTTGTTCCACCATCAATTCCATTAAGTCGTCAGATAAGAACATACGGAAATATTCTAAAGGCGGCTTAGTATTAGGAGGCTTGCTAAATATTTTTTCTTCGATTTCTGCACTGCCACGAAAATGCTGAGTCGCCCATTTCACGTTTAACTTTTTTTGTTTAACTACTTTTTTTTTGACGACTTGAGTCTTGTTCTTCTTGGACCGAGTTGCGTTATACGGAGAAGGATTCAAACAATAAGAAGGGGTCATTGGCGCTGCTAATGGCGAGAATGGATGGATGGTGGAAACAGCTGAATTACGTTGCATCTGGCCTTTTTTCATAGTTGAACGGTTCGACTGAACGAGTGGAGTCAGAGGAGAGTATAAAGGTGCTAGTGGACTCGAATCATTAGAACAGGGCCTGGTTAATGTTAGTCGCACAGTTGGAGTCAGGGGTGAGCCTGTAAGAGCCTGTGGACTAGCATCATTAGGGCAAGGTTCGGTCGATGTAAGTTGCACGCATGATTTGTTTCCATCTTTAGTTGATACTAGAATTTCATCAGATTCGCTTTCACTGTCTGACAACAGATGTAAATTTTCTAAAGATGACGCTATAGATGGTGCAGGTGAGCTGTCAGAATTATATATACGTGTGGGAAGTTCTAGTTCATCTTCAGAGGTGTCACTCCTTTCTAGATCAGAGCCTGCTCCTGGCTTGGGTACTAATGCCAAAATTCTTTGAGATCTTGTGATTGGCTGCAAACCACGAAAAAAAAATAGAAATAAATAGATTTTTCTTCATGAACGATGTTTTTTTATACAACTACTCTATTGGCAATGTGTACTTAAATGCACGGGATAAAATATAACTAATAATATACGAAACTCGGCAATGTATCTAGAAATGCACACGACCAAATTGAAGTAAATATATGGTAAGCTGGCAATGTGCATTTAAAGATACATCAAGAAAGACGGTCATATTTTACTTTGAAAAGTAACCTATGTCTATCAAATAACACTAAAAGTGGATAGATCAATTATTAGACTACAAAACAAAACCGTTTGCTACCCGCGAAATTAATAAAAATAAGGAGTTATAATATATGATCACCTTGAAACTCGAAGCCGCACGCGCACGGTCCACCATCTTGCTAGCTACTGTGAAATAGTGTTGCCAGAAAACTAAAATACATATTTTGGCCGGAAGGTTATAAGTTTATCTACCGCTTAGTACCAAAAAAATAATTGAAAACATTTGCTACTACCCGCCAGATTTTTTCAAAAAAAATGTGCATTATTAGATACGATATCGAGTTTAGGGTTAAGGGGCCTCTCGGACCCTCAGATATCGATTTTCATCAAGATCGGGCCGAAAACAAAGAAAATCAAAATGGCGACCGTTTCGTGAAATCTCGACTTCAGATTCTTGTTAAGGGGCCTCTCGGACCCTCAGATATTGATTTTCATCAAGATCGGGCTGAAAATAAAGTAAATCAAGATGGCGAACGTTTCGTTAAATTTCGACTTCAATTCGTGTTAAGGGGCCTCTCGGACCCTCAGATATTGATTTTTATCAAGATCGGGCTGAAAATAAAGAAAATCAAGATGGCGACCGTTTCGTTAAATTTTGACAACAGATTCGTGTTAAGGGGCCTCTCGGACCCTCAGATATCGATTTTCATCAAGATCGGGCCGAAAACAAAGAAAATCAAAATGGCGACCGTTTCGTTAAATTTCGACGTCAGATTCTTGTCAAGAGGCCTCTCGGACTCTCAGATATCGATTTTCATCAAGATCGGGTCAAAAATAATGAAAACAAAGATGGCGGCCGTTTCGTGAAATCTCGACTTCAGATTCTTGTTAAGGGGCCTCTCGGGCCCTCAGATATTGATTTTCATCAAGATCGGGCTGAAAATAAAGAAAATCAAGATGGCGACCGTTTCGTTAAATTTCGACTTCAGATTCGTGTTAAGGGGCCTATCGGGCCCTCAGAAATCGATTTTTATCAAGATCGGGTTGAAAATAAAGAAAATCAAAATGGCGACCGTTTCGTTAAATTTCGACTTTAGATTCGTGTTAAGGGGCCTCTCGGACCCTCAGATATTGATTTTTATCAAGATCAGGCCGAAAATAAAGAAAATCAAGATGGCAACCGTTTCGTTAAATTTCGACTTCAGATTCGTGTTAAGGAGCCTCTCGGATCATCATATATTGATTTTCATCAAGATCGGGTCGAAAATAAAGAAAATCAAGATGGCGACCGTATCGTTAAATTTCGACTTTAGATTCGTGTTAAGGGGCCTCTCGGACCCTCAGTATTGATTTTTAACAAGATCGGGCTGAAAATAAAGAAAATCAAGATGGCGACCGTTTCGTTGAATTTCGACTTCATATTCTTGTTAAGGGGCCTCTCGGACCCTCAGATATCGATTTTCATCAAGATCGGGTTGAAAATAAAGAAAATCAAAATGGCGACCGTTTCGTTAAATTTCGACTTTAGATTCGTGTTAAGGGGCCTCTCGGACCCTCAGATATTGATTTTTATCAAGATCAGGCCGAAAATAAAGAAAATCAAGATGGCGACCGTTTCTTTAAATTTCGACATCATATTCGTGTTAAGGGGCCTCTCGGACCCTCAGATATCGATTTTCATCAAAATCGGGCCGAAAATAAAGTAAATCAAGATGGCGAACGTTTCGTTAAATTTCGACTTCAATTCGTGTTAAGGGGCCTCTCGGACCCTCAGATATTGATTTTTATCAAGATCGGGCTGAAAATAAAGAAAATCAAGATGGCGACCGTTTCGTTAAATTTTGACAACAGATTCGTGTTAAGGGGCCTCTCGGACCCTCAGATATCGATTTTCATCAAGATCGGGCCGAAAACAAAGAAAATCAAAATGGCGACCGTTTCGTTAAATTTCGACTTCAGATTCTTGTTAAGGGGCCTCTCGGACCCTCAGATATTGATTTTCATCAAGATCGGGCTGAAAATAAAGTAAATCAAGATGGCGAACGTTTCGTTAAATTTTGACAACAGATTCGTGTTAAGGGGCCTCTCGGACCCTCAGATATCGATTTTCATCAAGATCGGGCCGAAAACAAAGAAAATCAAAATGGCGACCGTTTCGTTAAATTTCGACGTCAGATTCTTGTCAAGGGGCCTCTCGGACTCTCAGATATCGATTTTCATCAAGATCGGGTCAAAAATAATGAAAACAAAGATGGCGGCCGTTTCGTGAAATCTCGACTTCAGATTCTTGTTAAGGGGCCTCTCGGGCCCTCAGATATTGATTTTCATCAAGATCGGGCTGAAAATAAAGAAAATCAAGATGGCGACCGTTTCGTTAAATTTCGACTTCAGATTCGTGTTAAGGGGCCTATCGGGCCCTCAGAAATCGATTTTTATCAAGATCGGGTTGAAAATAAAGAAAATCAAAATGGCGACCGTTTCGTTAAATTTCGACTTTAGATTCGTGTTAAGGGGCCTCTCGGACCCTCAGATATTGATTTTTATCAAGATCAGGCCGAAAATAAAGAAAATCAAGATGGCGACCGTTTCTTTAAATTTCGACATCATATTCGTGTTAAGGGGCCTCTCGGACCCTCAGATATCGATTTTCATCAAAATCGGGCCGAAAATAAAGAAAATCAAGATGGCAACCGTTTCGTTAAATTTCGACTTCAGATTCGTGTTAAGGAGCCTCTCGGATCATCAGATATTGATTTTCATCAAGATCGGGTCGAAAATAAAGAAAATCAAGATGGCGACCGTATCGTTAAATTTCGACTTTAGATTCGTGTTAAGGGGCCTCTCGGACCCTCAGTATTGATTTTTATCAAGATCGGGCTGAAAATAAAGAAAATCAAGATGGCGACCGTTTCGTTAAATTTCGACTTCAATTCGTGTTAAGGGGCCTCTCGGACCCTCAGATATTGATTTTTATCAAGATCGGGCTGAAAATAAAGAAAATCAAGATGGCGACCGTTTCGTTCAATTTTGACAACAGATTCGTGTTAAGGGGCCTCTCGGACCCTCAGATATCGATTTTCATCAAGATCGGGCCGAAAACAAAGAAAATCAAAATGGCGACCGTTTCGTTAAATTTCGACGTCAGATTCTTGTCAAGGGGCCTCTCGGACTCTCAGATATCGATTTTCATCAAGATCGGGTCAAAAATAATGAAAACAAAGATGGCGGCCGTTTCGTGAAATCTCGACTTCAGATTCTTGTTAAGGGGCCTCTCGGACCCTCAGATATTGATTTTTATCAAAATCAGGCCGAAAATAAAGAAAATCAAGATGGCGACCGTTTCTTTAAATTTCGACATCATATTCGTGTTAAGGGGCCTCTCGGACCCTCAGATATCGATTTTCATCAAAATCGGGCCGAAAATAAAGAAAATCAAGATGGCAACCGTTTCGTTAAATTTCGACTTCAGATTCGTGTTAAGGAGCCTCTCGGATCATCATATATTGATTTTCATCAAGATCGGGTCGAAAATAAAGAAAATCAAGATGGCGACCGTATCGTTAAATTTCGACTTTAGATTCGTGTTAAGGGGCCTCTCGGACCCTCAGTATTGATTTTTATCAAGATCGGGCTGAAAATAAAGAAAATCAAGATGGCGACCGTTTCGTTGAATTTCGACTTCATATTCTTGTTAAGGGGCCTCTCGGACCCTCAGATATCGATTTTCATCAAGATCGGGTTGAAAATAAAGAAAATCAAAATGGCGATCGTTTCGTTAAATTTCGACTTTAGATTCGTGTTAAGGGGCCTCTCGGACCCTCAGATATTGATTTTTATCAAGATCAGGCCGAAAATAAAGAAAATCAAGATGGCGACCGTTTCTTTAAATTTCGACATCATATTCGTGTTAAGGGGCCTCTCGGACCCTCAGATATCGATTTCATCAAAATCGGGCCGAAAATAAAGTAAATCAAGATGGCGAACGTTTCGTTAAATTTCGACTTCAATTCGTGTTAAGGGGCCTCTCGGACCCTCAGATATTGATTTTTATCAAGATCGGGCTGAAAATAAAGAAAATCAAGATGGCGACCGTTTCGTTAAATTTTGACAACAGATTCGTGTTAAGGGGCCTCTCGGACCCTCAGATATCGATTTTCATCAAGATCGGGCCGAAAACAAAGAAAATCAAAATGGCGACCGTTTCGTTAAATTTCGACTTCAGATTCTTGTTAAGGGGCCTCTCGGACCCTCAGATATTGATTTTCATCAAGATCGGGCTGAAAATAAAGTAAATCAAGATTTCGAACGTTTCGTTAAATTTTGACAACAGATTCGTGTTAAGGGGCCTCTCGGGCCCTCAGATATTGATTTTCATCAAGATCGGGCTGAAAATAAAGAAAATCAAGATGGCGACCGTTTCGTTAAATTTCGACTTCAGATTCGTGTTAAGGGGCCTATCGGCACAGATTAATAAATAGTTACTACGTAACAGATACTTCATTCCCAAACAAAAGCGAAAATACCTACGCTATAATAGCCTACAAAACCTTAATAATAATACCTGCTGCTCAGGACAAGAAGAAATGTACCATAAGTACGCGCACAAAGAGTCGAGACTGTGTTGCCCGCCGTGCGAGTCACGTGCTAACGCGTCATCGTAAGAATGCGCTAGGGTTGTAGGCATCTACCTATGATGATTATTGTAATAAAACGAATGTTGCGGATCAACCATATTTTTTATTAGTCAATCAAATATGTTTTAGTTTTATATAATGATTTATATTTTCTTCCCTTCTCGGAATTCTCTGTTATTAAATTTTATAGTTGTAAATATCCTAAATTGCGTAAATAATTTTAATAAATACTCAGGAGCAAAGCAACGGAAAATCAACGGTTTTTAAAGTTGTAATTCGGTGCTACCAGGCCGATTAATTATTACGTCGTCAAAATTATTTAAAAATACCTTTTTTAAATAATTTTGAAATTTTCTAACCCTTCAATATAATTCTTAAACGTTTCAGGTGGGACCTTTAGCCCGCCATAAAAAGATGAATCTTTATTATAGGCTTTTTCCTTTGTTTTTTGACTTTAACACCCATTTACTGCACAATAATTACGTGGTTTCGGCATTTCGAAGCGTAAGCGCGGGAAACGTGCGGTGCGAGCGTTCAGGCGGGCGTTAAGCGGCCCTCTGTCGGTTGTATCGTCGACGATACGCCGAGCGGTAGGCATATAGCGCGTGGCCTTGAGCGTGTGACGGAGGCCTGCTATCGGGCCCTCAGAAATCGATTTTTATCAAGATCGGGTTGAAAATAAAGAAAATCAAAATGGCGACCGTTTCGTTAAATTTCGACTTTAGATTCGTGTTAAGGGGCCTCTCGGACCCTCAGATATTGATTTTTATCAAGATCAGGCCGAAAATAAAGAAAATCAAGATGGCGACCGTTTCTTTAAATTTCGACATCATATTCGTGTTAAGGGGCCTCTCGGACCCTCAGATATCGATTTTCATCAAAATCGGGCCGAAAATAAAGAAAATCAAGATGGCAACCGTTTCGTTAAATTTCGACTTCAGATTCGTGTTAAGGAGCCTCTCGGATCATCAGATATTGATTTTCATCAAGATCGGGTCGAAAATAAAGAAAATCAAGATGGCGACCGTATCGTTAAATTTCGACTTTAGATTCGTGTTAAGGGGCCTCTCGGACCCTCAGTATTGATTTTTATCAAGATCGGGCTGAAAATAAAGAAAATCAAGATGGCGACCGTTTCGTTAAATTTCGACTTCAATTCGTGTTAAGGGGCCTCTCGGACCCTCAGATATTGATTTTTATCAAGATCGGGCTGAAAATAAAGAAAATCAAGATGGCGACCGTTTCGTTCAATTTTGACAACAGATTCGTGTTGAAGGGGCCTCTCGGACCCTCAGATATCGATTTTCATCAAGATCGGGCCGAAAACAAAGAAAATCAAAATGGCGACCGTTTCGTTAAATTTCGACTTCAGATTCTTGTTAAGGGGCCTCTCGGACCCTCAGATATTGATTTTCATCAAGATCGGGCTGAAAATAAAGTAAATCAAGATTTCGAACGTTTCGTTAAATTTTGACAACAGATTCGTGTTAAGGGGCCTCTCGGACCCTCAGATATCGATTTTCATCAAGATCGGGCCGAAAACAAAGAAAATCAAAATGGCGACCGTTTCGTTAAATTTCGACGTCAGATTCTTGTCAAGGGGCCTCTCGGACTCTCAGATATCGATTTTCATCAAGATCGGGTCAAAAATAATGAAAACAAAGATGGCGGCCGTTTCGTGAAATCTCGACTTCAGATTCTTGTTAAGGGGCCTCTCGGGCCCTCAGATATTGATTTTCATCAAGATCGGGCTGAAAATAAAGAAAATCAAGATGGCGACCGTTTCGTTAAATTTCGACTTTAGATTCGTGTTAAGGGGCCTCTCGGACCCTCAGATATTGATTTTTATCAAGATCAGGCCGAAAATAAAGAAAATCAAGATGGCAACCGTTTCGTTAAATTTCGACTTCAGATTCGTGTTAAGGAGCCTCTCGGATCATCAGATATTGATTTTCATCAAGATCGGGTCGAAAATAAAGAAAATCAAGATGGCGACCGTATCGTTAAATTTCGACTTTAGATTCGTGTTAAGGGGCCTCTCGGACCCTCAGTATTGATTTTTATCAAGATCGGGCTGAAAATAAAGAAAATCAAGATGGCGACCGTTTCGTTAAATTTCGACTTCAATTCGTGTTAAGGGGCCTCTCGGACCCTCAGATATTGATTTTTATCAAGATCGGGCTGAAAATAAAGAAAATCAAGATGGCGACCGTTTCGTTCAATTTTGACAACAGATTCGTGTTAAGGGGCCTCTCGGACCCTCAGATATCGATTTTCATCAAGATCGGGCCGAAAACAAAGAAAATCAAAATGGCGACCGTTTCGTTAAATTTCGACTTCAGATTCTTGTTAAGGGGCCTCTCGGACCCTCAGATATTGATTTTCATCAAGATCGGGCTGAAAATAAAGTAAATCAAGATGGCGAACGTTTCGTTAAATTTTGACAACAGATTCGTGTTAAGGGGCCTCTCGGACCCTCAGATATCGATTTTCATCAAGATCGGGCCGAAAACAAAGAAAATCAAAATGGCGACCGTTTCGTTAAATTTCGACGTCAGATTCTTGTCAAGGGGCCTCTCGGACTCTCAGATATCGATTTTCATCAAGATCGGGTCAAAAATAATGAAAACAAAGATGGCGGCCGTTTCGTGAAATCTCGACTTCAGATTCTTGTTAAGGGGCCTCTCGGGCCCTCAGATATTGATTTTCATCAAGATCGGGCTGAAAATAAAGAAAATCAAGATGGCGACCGTTTCTTTAAATTTCGACATCATATTCGTGTTAAGGGGCCTCTCGGACCCTCAGATATCGATTTTCATCAAAATCGGGCCGAAAATAAAGAAAATCAAGATGGCAACCGTTTCGTTAAATTTCGACTTCAGATTCGTGTTAAGGAGCCTCTCGGATCATCAGATATTGATTTTCATCAAGATCGGGTCGAAAATAAAGAAAATCAAGATGGCGACCGTATCGTTAAATTTCGACTTTAGATTCGTGTTAAGGGGCCTCTCGGACCCTCAGTATTGATTTTTATCAAGATCGGGCTGAAAATAAAGAAAATCAAGATGGCGACCGTTTCGTTAAATTTCGACTTCAATTCGTGTTAAGGGGCCTCTCGGACCCTCAGATATTGATTTTTATCAAGATCGGGCTGAAAATAAAGAAAATCAAGATGGCGACCGTTTCGTTCAATTTTGACAACAGATTCGTGTTAAGGGGCCTCTCGGACCCTCAGATATCGATTTTCATCAAGATCGGGCCGAAAACAAAGAAAATCAAAATGGCGACCGTTTCGTTAAATTTCGACTTCAGATTCTTGTTAAGGGGCCTCTCGGACCCTCAGATATTGATTTTCATCAAGATCGGGCTGAAAATAAAGTAAATCAAGATGGCGAACGTTTCGTTAAATTTTGACAACAGATTCGTGTTAAGGGGCCTCTCGGACCCTCAGATATCGATTTTCATCAAGATCGGGCCGAAAACAAAGAAAATCAAAATGGCGACCGTTTCGTTAAATTTCGACGTCAGATTCTTGTCAAGGGGCCTCTCGGACTCTCAGATATCGATTTTCATCAAGATCGGGTCAAAAATAATGAAAACAAAGATGGCGGCCGTTTCGTGAAATCTCGACTTCAGATTCTTGTTAAGGGGCCTCTCGGGCCCTCAGATATTGATTTTCATCAAGATCGGGCTGAAAATAAAGAAAATCAAGATGGCGACCGTTTCGTTAAATTTCGACTTCAGATTCGTGTTAAGGGGCCTATCGGGCCCTCAGAAATCGATTTTTATCAAGATCGGGTTGAAAATAAAGAAAATCAAAATGGCGACCGTTTCGTTAAATTTCGACTTTAGATTCGTGTTAAGGGGCCTCTCGGACCCTCAGATATTGATTTTTATCAAGATCAGGCCGAAAATAAAGAAAATCAAGATGGCGACCGTTTCTTTAAATTTCGACATCATATTCGTGTTAAGGGGCCTCTCGGACCCTCAGATATCGATTTTCATCAAAATCGGGCCGAAAATAAAGAAAATCAAGATGGCAACCGTTTCGTTAAATTTCGACTTCAGATTCGTGTTAAGGAGCCTCTCGGATCATCAGATATTGATTTTCATCAAGATCGGGTCGAAAATAAAGAAAATCAAGATGGCGACCGTATCGTTAAATTTCGACTTTAGATTCGTGTTAAGGGGCCTCTCGGACCCTCAGTATTGATTTTTATCAAGATCGGGCTGAAAATAAAGAAAATCAAGATGGCGACCGTTTCGTTGAATTTCGACTTCATATTCTTGTTAATGGGCCTCTCGGACCCTCAGATATCGATTTTCATCAAGATCGGGTCAAAAATAAAGAAAACAAAGATGGCGGTCGTTTCGTGAAATTTCGACTTCAGATTCTTGTTAAGGGGCCTCTCGGATCCTCAGATATCGATTTTCATCAAGGTCGGGTCACAAATAAAGAAAACAAAGATGGCGGCCGTTTCGTGAAATTTCGACTTCAGAATCTTGTTAAGGGGCCTCTAGGACCCTCAGATATCGTTTTTCATCAAGATCGGGCGGAAAATAAAGAAAATCAAGATGGCGACCGTTTCGTTAAATTTCGACATCAGATTTGTGTTAAGGGGCCCGCGGGCCCTCAGATATCGATTTTTATCAAGATCGGGTCGAAAATAAAGAAAATAAAGATGGCGGATTTTTCGTTTAAAATTCACTTGAGATCCGCGTTAAGGGGCCTCTCGGGTCCCCAAACATCGTTTATCTGAAAAAAATAAAATAATGGCCATTTTTCAATTTATCATTTCTATGATAGACACAAACACATCGAGGAAGCACAGGTATCATAATATAATCAAAACTAGGCGTCAGTAAATATTCGAAATTGGAATGTTCTACATCGCGCTATCGAAATTTTTCCTGTCGCGTATATATACCTCTGAGTCAATTCTAGGGAGGTTGGTCGGGGAGGCGGGTACTGGACTCCGACCGAGTGCCGCTGGCACATGAACATTATTAGTCACACTTAAAGGTCGGGCGAAGCCCGACATTCAGCGCGCTTTGCGCGCTCTTACATACACACTTAAAGGTCGGGCGAAGCCCGACATTCAGCGCGCTTCGCGCGCTCTTACATACAGGGCGCCTGCGGCGCCCATCACACTTAAAGGTCGGGCGAAGCCCGACATTCATCGCGCTTCGCGCGCTCTTACATACAGGGCGCCCGCGGCGCCCATCACACTTAAAGGTCGGGCGAAGCCCGACATTCAGCGCGCTTATAGGGCGCCCGGGGCGCCCATCACACTTAAAGGTCGGGCGAAGCCCGACATTCATCGCGCTTCGCGCGCTCTTACATACAGGGCGCCCGCGGCGCCCTTCACGCTTAAAGGTCGGGCAAAGCCCGACATTCAGCGCGCTTCGCGCGCTCTTACATACAGGGCGCCCGCGGCGCCCTTCACGCTTAAAGGTCGGGCGAAGCACGACATTCATCGCGCTTCGCGCGCTCTTACATACAGGGCGCCCGCGGCGCCCTTCACGCTTAAAGGTCGGGCGAAGCCCGACATTCAGCGCGCTTCGCGCGCTCTTACATACAGGGCGCCCGCGGCGCCCTTCACGCTTAAAGGTCGGGCGAAGCCCGACATTCATCGCGCTTCGCGCGCTCTTACATACAGGGCGCCCGCGGCGCCCTTCACGCTTAAAGGTCGGGCGAAGCCCGACATTCATCACGCTTCGCGCGCTCTTACATACAGGGCGCCTGCGGCGCCCTTCACACCTCTTACATACAGGGCGCCTACGGCGCCCTTCACGTACAGGGTGCCTGCGGCGCCCTTTACACTTAACAGGACATTCAGCGCCCTTCGCGACAACAATCAAGCACCGTCTTAAACTAGTACTTATTATTATTTTCATTTTTATTTCTCCTATTATTATATTCTCTTTATTTATTTTTCGTCTTAAGTTAGGTTTGTTATAATATGAATATAAAAGTAAAATATAAAAAAACACTTACAAAACAATAAAAAATACATATAAACACATTATAAAAAACCTAACCTAGGGTGCCGCCGGCAGCGGAGCTTGGCCCAAGCTGCCGGTGGTCAGGGCCGCAGAGTGAGGAACCGACGTACTATACGCGCCGTGTCCAATATTACCGCCTTCTGCATCTGACCCTTGATCCAACCACCCAGCGAGAGTCTCTCTAGGTGTTGGTCGAGACTCTTCGCTATGAGACCGTTCGCTGACACAACTATCGGAACAATGATCGTCGAGTCAACATCCCACATGGCGGTAATCTCGTGAGCTAAGTCTAGGTACTTGCTGGACTTGTCCTTCTCGGCCTTCACGAGATTCTCATCATGGGGGATGGTGACGTCGGCGAGCACGGCCCGGCGCTGCGATCGGTCTATCAGCACGATGTCAGGCTTATTGGCGACAATAGTCCTGTCAGTGATGATAGATCGATCCCAATAGAGCGTGGCACGACCATTCTCGAGAACAGGCGCAGGTAAGTACTTGTAGTACGGTACTTCGCGGTCCACAAGGCCGTATAGAAGAGCAAGTTGCTGGTGAATAATCCTGGCTACGAGATTATGTCTGTGCAAGTACTCACCGTTAGCAAGATGAGAACAACCGGAAATGATATGCCTGAGTGACTCTCCGGGACGGCGGCATGCCCGACAAATGTCGACCGTACCGTCCTTCAGGATATATTTCCGATAGTTGTTCGTCATCATCACTTCGTCCGCAATTGCACAGGCAAAACCCTCGGTTTCTCCGAAGAGGTCCCCGAATCGTAACCAGTTCACCGACGCGAGCAGGTCCACATCGGGTCCCGTGAGGGCCTTGTAGAACCGCCCGTGTAGCGCCTTACTCTCCCATGCCGCCTTGCGATCCGCAGTACTTAGTACCACAGGTTTGCGCCAGTTCTCGTTTGCCAAGGAGAGCGGCGTGAGGTTCCTGTCTACTGCCACCACATCACGATGCATCCCACACTCGTTGTTAAGGAAATAATTCCTGAGATTGTACACCTCGCGGTTGTGGAGATCCTTGGCGTTTAGGAAGCCTCGGCCTCCACACTTCCGTGGGATGTACAATCTCATAACTGACGAGCGTGGGTGTAGCATGCGATGTGTGGTGAGCAGTGACCGGACCCTCCGATCCAGGGCATCCAGCTCGGTCTGAGTCCACCTTAGTATGCCAAAGGAGTATGTGAGAAGAGGCATTACCCAGGCGTTGAAGGCGCGCACTTTGTTGCCTCCTGACAAAAGACTGTTAAGGACTTTTGTGAGCCGACTGAAAAAGCGCTCCTTCACCGACCGTCTAATACCCTCGTCCTCAATACCCAACGACTGTGACATACCAAGGTATTTATAGGTCTCTGATTCGGAGATAGACCTGAAAGACATTGTCTCAGAAAGTTGTAAATTTGTTGAATTTACAACCTTCCCCCGCTGTACATGCATAACCGCACATTTATCGACACCAAACTCCATGTTGATGGCACTACTGAAGACTTCGGTGGTTTTCAGTAGCTCCAACAAGCCTTGGGTATTTGGTGCAAATAATTTGAGGTCATCCATGTACAGAAGGTGAGAAATAACTTCACCCTCTCTCCGAAGCCGGCAACCTAGTCCCAAATCCTTCAGCAAGGTGCTGAGGGGATTCAGAGCTAGGCAGAACCATAGCGGACTCAGACTGTCGCCCTGAAATATTCCTCGCTCAATCCTTATAAAATCCTGTGGGCCAGGTCGGTCATCCCCGCCTCCTGGTTGACGAAGGACTGTGGTCCACTGCCCCATACACGCGCTTAGGAAGGCTCTCAAAGCTGCATCAACTTTGTACAGCTCTAAGACCCTCCCCAGCCATGAATGAGGCACCGAATCATAGGCCTTCTTGTAGTCAATCCAAGCGGCTGAGAGGGCCCCCCTGGTCCGCCGGATTTGTTGGCAGATGGTCATGTCTATGAGGAGGAGCTCTTTAGTACCACGGGACCCAACCCTACATCCATTTTGAGCAGAGGCCAAAATATTGTTTGCGACAATGTGCGCGTTGATTTTTGCTCTCAAAATGGATGTAAGGAGCTTGTAGAGTGTAGGCAAGCATGTGATGGGTCTGTAGTTCTTCGCTTCCGTGGTACTACCGGACTTATAGAGCAGGAAGGTGACACCAGTTGTTAAGGAAGGTGGGAGAGAACCAAGTTCGAGGGCTTGTTGAAATTGTGCTGCTAAGTAGGAGTGCGAGCATCGGAACCATTTTAGCCAGAAGTTGTGCAATCCATCCGGCCCAGGACTTTTCCAGTTCTGGGCCGTGCGGATGGCACAACTTACGTCATCGGGGCTGACTTCTATTATTATTATTATTATTCTTTAAGCAGGCAGGCAGTTGTGACAACTGATATTGAGCCGCGTATCCATTAGAGGCAGCCTCGGGTCGAGCAGCCTCAGCTTGAAGCAAACAGCCTCAGTTTGAGGCTGCTCGCTCTGAGGCAAAGGCTCGAGGCACGTTGTGATCAGCTCGAGGCGAATCGCGTCAGCTTGATCCGCAACGCAAGTTTAAAGCCAAAACGCGTCGATCGTCTCCATCAAATGCACGGCTCGGACAGAGGCTCCTTTGAGCACGGTAAAAATACCGATAAAATATGGCTCGGCTCGCGGCCACGAATTTGCTTCGTGTCGCGGCGAGCCTCAGGTTGAGCAAGCGTCTCCACTTGCGCGGCCTCGGGGCGAGGCAGCCGCTCGACCCGAGGCTGCCTCTAATGGATACGCGGCTCAGCCTGTATCCAGTAATCATTAATAGTTATCGTTGTCAAGTAGATGTATAGATGTGCTTGTCTAATTTATTTTTAAATTGGTTCACATTTTGTGCAGAAACCACATCTTCGGGGACTTGAGCTAACTCTCCATGAACTCTTGTATGTAGAGTATATTAAGGACGTTCAATTATTAGGTTGGGTAGTTGGTTATTACACCGAGGATTACCGGGCGAATCGGGCCAGACTAAAAAAGTTGTTGATATTGAGAATATTGCCTACGGCTGGCGTCGCAGGCTCCCAGAAGACATGTACAGCGCTATTTTAGAGCACTCATATCAATTAAATATTTCAGGTATCAACAGATTTTTCATGATGATCCGATTCACCCTATGATCCGATTAGACTCTTTCTACCCTATACGGTTATATATTTTAATTGACATTGAGTAGGGGCCTTTGTTAAACATTTTCTGATTTGCGGGGATTGCTTGGACTAGTTTGTTACGATGGCGTAGATCAGTGGTGGGCAAACTTTCTTCATGAGGGGTCAAAACTTGAAGGAATTTCAGAGGAGGGCCAGATTTACAGCAAAAATGTATTTTTATTATATTGCTGGCCATATTATACATTTATTTAAATGACCGGCGGCGGGCCAGATAAATCCTTTCGCGGGCCGCACCTGGCCCGCGGGCCGTACTTTGCCCACCACTGGCGTAGATTATGGATTGGCGGATTGGGATTTTCGGGAATTGTCAAATAAATTTTTACGTTTTTGAACAAACTTGCAGGTCTCCAGTATGTATAGCGATGTGAGGGTGAGAGCGAAGCAAGTGTTGTGCAAGTCCCTTGGGATCGTCGGCACCTTTGTACCCCACGGGGATGAAGCCGGGAAGATGACCCTTGAAAATCCTGAGGGTTAAGACCGGATTCCGGAGTTTGTGGCAACGGGTGCTTCTATCCTGCCGTCGTGTGATCCGGATCAGGTCGACGTTCGCTGCTTGTCAAACTAAAGGTAATTGTGGCCCTAAAAACAAGATTAGCGGAAGTTATCTCTAAGTTTGTAGCCAGCCTAGTCAGTATTGCCGAATTACGCAACGAAATCACAAGTTTCCGGAATGCTCAAATCTTTACATTATCGCAAGAGCACGATGTTATCAGTTAATTGAAAATGCACTGTACATATACAAGCAATAACAATATTATATTAAGCATGTTTAAAGAATTTGATGTACAGTCAACTGTAAAAATATAGGTGTAGCCAACATACTCAAAAATATGTCCCATAGTTCTTAATTCACTGACATAAGAGTTATGGGACATACCTATTTTTGAGATGATTTTGTAACATAGCGCCAGCTAGTGGTTTTGGTGGAACTTCGTTGTTTCTGTTATTTCTGTTAGTGTTAATTTCTTTTTAGAAATATTGAACATGATTTAATTTAATTATATAGTTTAATTACAAATAAAAATATTTGTATTTCACCTTTTTTCTTGATATTGTGTCGTTGGGTAATTGAACCTTTATGTTTTAAAAGATAGCACAATATGACTGGCAACATGCAGTTCGTGTTGTAAAGAGCACGAAATTTGAAATGGAAGGAAAATAGAATGAGAAGAAAAGACGGCATGGATTTGTGTCAGAACATATATTGATTGTTACAAAAATTAAAATATATTAATATAAAACTCAGCGTGGAAATCCATTGTCGCTGTATATAGTTCCGGAGATACTTATTTTGGTTACTGGGTAAGTAATTCTCGCAATGTTGTGTTTTCACGGCAAAGCGGCTAAATCCAAACTCGGTAAAGACTAAGTTATTTATTCTTTCCAGGGTTTAATATGTCGTGGCAAATGTTCCTTTCCTTTGCCATGTTGCTGAAGAAAGAGGTGCGTGCCCTTGAGCGTGGCAAGCTGATGTAAGAGACGGGTCTTCTCAAGATCGGGACGCCTTCATGGTCATTGTCACGAGTTCCGACCCAAATGCTATTTCTTGACCGCTGCAGACTTTTCTGTAAGTGTTATGATTCGGTTCAGTGTTTAGGTGTCTCTCAGCAGTTGTGCACAAAGCTCTGTGCACAACTGCTGAGAAAAATATAACAAATATCATGAGATTTCTCATGATATTTGTTATATTTTTTAGATCGTCTATCTCGTTCGTCTGGCGGAATGCAGAGGAGTTAACTTGGAGGAATTAACGTCGTCTGTGGCAGCAGGTATGTGTTGGCCCTTAGGTAGCCCTTAGTAAGCTCTTAGTTTACTTGAAGTTCATGTTTTGTTTTGTCATAGATCGGTAACCTTTTGCTTTTGTCACATTTATAATGAATAACTTTAATATCATAACCAAGGTTTACTGTGATCTAATGGACAGTGTTACTTGCCAATTTAATGCTCAGGCGTAACTTTACGTGTTATAATTATCTGAATAAAATTTAACTAAACAACTAGTTTGTTGGTGGTTTATCCTAAGTGTAAGAATACAGATATTAATGAACCAACAGCTCTACCGTTAGCAGTCTGAGCTAGAAGATGTAATTTTAGGGTATGTAGGAGTATTGAGAGAAGAAATAAAACAGCTATTAAGTGGACTCTTGTGTTTTCTTTCCTTTATTACATCCCTAGGTATTATGTAGCCAGCCGGGTACATTTTCATAGGTTTACAGGTTACAATTTGTACACCCATATTTTTACAGTTGACTGTACCTAATACTATACCTATTTGACAATATACATACTATACTTAGGGTCGGTTGCACCAATCCGTTTGTCACCGTTATTGTTCTCGCAATTTTTTTTTGTATGGGAAATTTCATACTTTACTACTGTTTGACGTTAATCAGTCTGTTAAATGTGGTTGGTGCAACTGGGCCCTATTTTATTTAGGTACTTATAGGAAGATTTGAAGGCAAAGGGCTTAAAAGAGGTTTTATTTGGTTTGTAAACTCCATAATAGGTGGGTAGTAATTGGGTGGGTTTTTTTGAATAATAGGATAAGAAATACAGAAATAAGACGTAAGACAAACGTGATAGATGCTTTAGTTCATTGTAAAAAGCTCAAATGAAAGTGGGCTGGCCATATAATACGCATGAACAGTACAAAATGGACTAGAAAAATAACAACTTAGGCAGGACCTATCAGTAACAGAGGTCAAGGGAGACCAAAACAACGATGGAGCGACGAGATTTACAAAGTAGCAAGTAAAGACTGGACGAAAAAGGCAAACGATCGAGAGGCACGGAAAAAATTGGAGGAGGCCTTTACTCGTTAAGAGGTCCTTAATTAAACTAAAATAAATAAATTAATTAAATATATATGACGAAGGGCAGCATGGGTTGTACACAGGATGGCGGGTGGGCGTAGTATCTCGATGTATTACTTCACAGCTAACTCAGTATGCTACCAGTGCATGAAATAAACTTTCGGACTTGTTAACCATACTAGTGCCTACTAAAATATCTAGTCGCTATTGGGATGTATTTGGATTGCACTCAAATAAAAGGATCGCATAAAATCGTTCAAGTCTTTATTAAAATCAAGCTAGGCCGGCTCCAACCGTACACCTCTGACCCGAGAAGATTTAATTCCTTCTCAATTGGAGAAGGGTATCCCAATATGGGACCGGCAATAAACTCGGCGGGACACATCTTTTCAAAACAACACTTCTTCTCTTTATTCTACAAAGGTAAGCTTCTAATCACACGTAAGAAATCAAAATAACACTTGGAATAAAACACTTAGCTAAATGGTTAAAGAACGTTGGATTCTATAAGCTTTCAGAATAATCCTTCAGGTATAAGCCTTCATGAACGTGGCGAATTAGGCACAAGGTTGGCTAACGTCCGATCTCTAGCGCGGCTCAATCAAGTCTGCTGGCGGAGCCTCACCGCTCCTGCCTCGAAATCAAGTTGGCAAACCTGCTCGACCGGTCTACCAACATAACGACAAAACTGGCAACTCGTGCCTACGTTCACCCAAGAGAAACCTCTTGACGTTCCAAAGCCTTCTACCTGTCATCTTAGTTCAACAACACGCCAATAGATGGCGTTACTCTCTACGCAACATTATGAATTTCGTTACAACCCAGTAATACGTAGCCAAACATTGCTAATCGACTTTATACAGGCGTCTTTAACTATGAACTGTAACGCTGCAATACGTCATCCTGGAGTCACGCTCCGACATATATGTAATTACATCGCCTTCTTCATAATAATAATTTAATGAAAAAAAAACAACGGGTTGCACTCCGGGAGTGCCGACAGAAGTGAAAACTCAATGACTAGTCCAAAATGTCTGCAGAACTATATGTATGTATAATTGACCCATCCTCCTTTCTATTGAAAAACTTTAGTTTCGAAATTGCTGGCCAGTGAGCTTAAATTTGTAGCGTTAATTGTTTAAAATTCGAATAGAAATTGTAAAGTTACCTTGCAGACCTCGCATCTAAATATATTTGGTCATGATATTTTGACTTTTATTCACTAGTAGAGTTCACTTTTATTATCGATTTCATCAAGATGAGACTTCAGTATTTCAGCCCGTACAAGATTTGAACATTGAGCTTTATTGCTTAATATAAAAGTCCAGTTTTAAATAATTGACCTGATTATGTATGATACGTTATGACTAAAGTTCTACGGTGAATAATATTGTCCGTCACACATGACGTCAGCGCGTTACGCGTTACGCGTTACGCTGTCTCGAGTTTATCATTTTTTCCCCACCTCAAAAAGTGCTCAGCGCCGCTAAAGAAGTTTTCACTTCAAAAAAGAAAAAATGAAATGAATTATGTATTTTAGTGTGACATGTTTATATATATTTCTTTCTTCATATTACTTAATTCTAATTATTATTTTTAATTATGCTTAGGACATGAATTGTTTTCAAATTATCAAACTAGAGTTAAGTACTTTCACCGACATTTAAATTCAAATTATAATAATGTACACCAAACTATGATTATGGAATGATGCATGTATGTAAAATTAAGGAAATAAAGAGGCTTTTTTATTTATTTAATTGGGTGGGTAATTGTCATTTATTAGTTAATTATGATTGATGTCATAATGACTTTTTTTATTCATTAAAAGTATGAATGACTTAAATAATCTTGCTAAGTTTTAATCAATTCATTGATTAATTACAAAATACCAAACTAAGTTGAGGAGGATCTTTGAGCATCGTTGATATGGAAAAAATGTGTATTATGAATTTGAAGAAAACTGTGTTGTTTTGAATAAAAACCGGACAAGGGCGAGTCGGACTCGCCCACCGAGGGTTCCGTACTTTTTAGTATTTGTTGTTATAGCGGCAACAGAAATACATCATCTGTGAAAATTTCAACTGCCTAGCTATCACGGTTCATGAGATACAGCCTGGTGACGGACGGACGGACAGCGGAGTCTTAGTTATAGGATCCCGTTTTTACCCTTTGGGTACGGAACTCTAAAAATCCCTACTATAGGACAGTGAAAGCAATAATGGAGAAGCTGAAATAGTAAAGATCTCAACAGGAACCCCGTGAAATAGGTACTCTGAAATCTGACGTATTTACCAATTACATCTGTAGAAATAGACCGATCGTTTTCATAACTAATGTGGATAGTGGTGAAGTACCTACTACTTATGAGGCCGGCAACCCCTTTTCACGCCGAGGTATGTATAATGTTATTCGCAAACATACAATGATGATGATGATTGTTTCATGTACTAATTGTTATCATATTAGGCTATTGAGTGCGTGGGGCGTTAAAGGGGAACAAAATTTGATTTTTTTTGCGCCACGACGCACGGTTTATGAGATACAGTTCTATAAAGATTTCTTTTTATTTTTTAGTTATTTAGTCATGCAGAAATCTTCTAAACCGTTCGTGTTAGCGCAAAAATAACCAAAAATGTTTTCTCCTTTAACAACCCTATTTAATCATAACAATATTTAAAACAAAATAGAAAAAAAGCGAAACGAAAACATTTTTTTTTAAATTAATTTTGAAAACAAACAGCCTTTTACAAATAAGTCTTACAAAAATGACTAAACATAGGCCTAAAGTTTCATACGTTACTAAGTTAACTATTACAATAAAAAGTAGGTTACTTAATTATAAATTACCCGTTTAGTTGTAAACAGTACACGCAAATTAAGTAGGTAAGAAAACAGTGCAAAATATTACTAGAAACAGTTTTCAATTCCTAGAAAACAAAATATGCAGAACTTTGTTCTTGAAAACGGACAAACTATGTACAAAAATGTCTATATCATTAAGTGTGATGCATTATACATATTACAAGTGCGCCTAAAAAAAGATTGTTTAGCATACTGTGCCTAGTGAGTATTATATTCTTTGATACTGTGTGCCACAGGAAGAAATAGAAAAGGTAAGTTTAGAACGTGAGAGGAACCGAGAAATTTTGAAGGAAATGTTTTCTAATAGTGGGTTAGAATCTATGTGATTTCTAATAATTTTAAATAAGTATAAAATATATATTATTAGTATATTGTCACGTATATAGTAACGGACACTCCAGGGCTATTAAACGTGGCAGCCAAATTCTATGGGAAACTATATGAGTCACAAAATACACACTACTTGACGGGCGGTACAGAGTGCTCACGTGCAACTCTGACAAAACATTACACTGAAGACATTCCAGATATTAGTACCTATGAAGTTAAGCAGGCTATGAAACAACTTAAGCAATACAAAGCTCCGGGAGAAGATGGCATTACCACAGAACTGCTCAAAGCAGGTGGACGCCCGATACTGAAAGAACTGCGATGGATCTTTAACGAAGCTCTGTTCACCGGTGAAATACCAGAAGAGTGGCAGAATAGCATGGTCACATTATTTCACAAGAAAGGCGCCAAAACAAGTCTTAAGAATTACCGCCCTATTGCCCTCCTAAGCCAAGTGTACAAAGTATTCTCACGAGTTGTCACATCGAGAATATCACGAAGATTGGACGAATACCAGCCTAAAGAGCAGGCGGGCTTCAGGAGCGGTTTTAGTACAGTCGATCATATTTTCACAGTAAGGCAAGTGATACAAAAGTCACTTGAGTACAATATACCACTTTACCTTGCCTTCGTGGATTATGAGAAGGCGTTCGATACGGTGGAGCATTGGGCAGTTTTTGACTCCTTAAAACGTTGCCGAATAGACTACAGATACATCCACCTGTTGAAAAACCTTTACCGCTCAGCGACAATGACAGTGCAAATTCAAGGCTCCAGAACCTCAATACCACTCGGAAGAGGAGTGCGTCAAGGTGACGTAATATCTCCAAAACTTTTCACAAATGCACTAGAAGATGTATTTAAACACTGTAACTGGGACGGCAGAGGTATCAAGATAGATGGAGAGTACTTAAACCACCTACGCTTTGCTGACGACATTGTTTTACTCGCAGAGACACCTGAAGATCTCGAACACATGCTCAATGATCTAAGCCAGGCATCGATGCGAGTTGGCCTGAAAATGAATATGGAGAAAACAAAGTGGATGAGCACCGCTGAAAAGGCAACCATTTCATTGGAAGGCAAAACGATGGAGAGAGTAAGCGATTACGTATATTTGGGCCAGAAAATAACGCTTGACGGTAACCCCTTGGATGCCGAAATTAGTAGGCGCATTCAATTGGGTTGGGGCGCATTTGGAAAGCTAGGCGATGTTTTCAAGTCCAAAATCCCACAGTCACTGAAAACCAGGGTCTACAACCAATGCGTCCTCCCAGTGATGACCTACGCATGCGAGACATGGACGTTGACCGTCGGAAGGGTGCGCCAGCTAAAAGTGGCACAGAGAGCCATGGAGCGCGCGATGCTCGGGATCTCCCTGCGAGACAGAATTCGAAATGAGGACATTCGCCAACGCACGAGAGTTACCGACATCGCCAAAAGAATTGCGCAACTGAAGTGGGAATGGGCCGGCCATATCTGCCGCAGGGATGACGACCGATGGGGCCAGCGAGTACTGTTCTGGAGACCTCGACTGGGAAGCCGGAGGGACGGAAAACCACGAGCCAGATGGTCGGACGACATTAGAAAGACGGCAGGGCCGACCTGGCATAGAACCGCCGCATACAGAACAACATGGAAATCCATGAAAGAGGCATATGTTCAGCAGTGGACGCAAATATGCTGAGAAGAGAGAAGAGAGAAGAGATATTGTCACGTAATTATTCCTTGCCCGGCAGGGGCTCTCCCAGAGGAAACTCACGGACAATTAAAGTTACTAAATTAAATAAAAACTAAATCTTACCAAAAGCTCAAGCAGGTGCTAAACTTATTTCCATCAGCTATTCAGGGCGATAAAGGATATGAAATGAAAGTTAGATTTTGTGACACATCGTTTATTACTAATTCGAACACGGGCAGTTATTCTACATGTAAATCATTAAGCTAGCATAAGCACCTTATTTTAATAATGTCAGACGACAGAGCTGGGTCGTGCCAGAAATGGTTCTAAAATGATTTACAAGCAGACCTATCTAAATTTGTTAGTCCCTAAATTATCATTTGCCATCACATATGATTCTACTAAATTCTTTAACTTTAAATTTGGAAAATGCTTCTAGGATGGAAGGAAAGCGTACACCAACCTCATAACACTGTTCCACCAGTTCAAGCCCGACGTGTCATTCTCCGCTGTGCCGGAGCCGATTTGCAGCAGCGGGAATCTGACCCGACACCGCAGAGCAACACCGAAGGACTAAGGTCTCAGTTTGAAGGTGACGTCACCTCCAATCAGCAGAAGAGCGAAATTCTTATGGCGAACTGCTCACCAGACACACTTGAAGTTTTAGGAATATGGACAGACTTCCATACTCTGACATGCGAACTGATTTCACATACGTAGTAACATAAAAACGAAAACCCCAGTCAGCTGAAAGAAACAATTCAAGATTAATAACTAGAAGCATGTGCTCTGCTAACCTAAGAGACATTATATGATCTAAGTTTCTCACCAGCTGGAAATTCCTAGAGTGGACTCATCTCACAGCTCTGATACTCCCTCCCAACCACATTGTTTTACCAGCAGACTGGAAACAAAGCGAAATGGTCAAACAAAGATTCAACAAGGAGTTGCACCTGAGGACATCTATATATTATCATATTCTACTTACTGTTTGTGGCAAAATAACAACAGCATGAGCTCCCTAGCTCATGGATGCAGCGGCTACTGCATAACCAAGCCTCTGATCGATGCTACCAGAGCATGATGTACTTCGGTTCACTGTTCTATGTATAAAAGATGCCCATCCAGGGCGAAAACCAGCCAGGAAATGATCTCAAGCCATTCTGTCCCTGGGATGACACAATCAAAATAACAGTAACTAATGAAATTCATGGAATAATTTTATATGCAAGTATAACCCAAAGAAATAAATCATATTCAATTATTTGAATATATTTCAACCTATTTTGTATTTATAAATTAAGTTTTTGATTTAAATATTTATTAATATTATTCCATAAATTTAGGATTTAATTTGAAGTAGCAACACCATCAGCTTCAATTTGTTTCTTATTGGCTGAATGCCTGTCATGTATATTGTTGCTACATCAAAGACTTCCTTGCCATAGAACAAAACTACACCATATTCGAGACAATCCTAAAAACGTTAAACTGAGCTAACCATACAAAGTGCCGTGTCACAATATGCTCTTCTTTTTTTTATTATTATGAATGGGCTTACTCATGGCCACAGACTAGTCGAGGCGTAGTCGTGGTCTACGATGGAGCGAGCTCGCCCAGAAGGTGCCTGTACAGTCTTGATTTGAAGGTTGCCGGGTTATAAGAACACGGAAATATAGACGCCGGCAAGGAATTCCATTCCTTGGCAGTGCGCAAAGGAAAGAAGAAGCAAAGCGCTTCGTGCGAATTGGTGGAATATCTACCAAGTAAGGATGGAAACCGGCCGTGCGGGCGTGCGTTCTTTTTTCCAAAGGAGGAAGCCCATGTCTAGCTGCTGACGAAAGATAGTCACAGTTATAGCGGCCGGTTCTATAATCAAGGGACTTCCAAAAAACAACGGGTTGCACTCCGGGAGTGCCGACAGAAGTGAAAACTCAATAACTAGTCCAAAATGTTTGCAGCACTATGTATAATTGACCCATCCTCCTTTCTATTGAAAAACTTTAGTTCCGAAATTGCTGGCCAGTGAACTTAAATTTGTAGCGTTAATTGTTTAAAATTCGAATATAAATTGTAAAGTTACCTTGCAGACGTCGCATCTAAATATATTTGGTCATGATATTTTGAGTTTTATTCACCAGTACTAGAGTTCACTTTAATTAGCGATTTCATCAAGATGAGACTTTATTGAATTATTGAATTATATTGGAGTGATATAAAGTTAGAATGTAACTGTGAGATCCTCGTATTTCAGCCCGTACAAGATTAGAACATTGAGCTTTATTGCTTAATATAAAAGTCCAGTTTTAAATAATTGACCTGATTATGATACGTTATGACTAAAGTTCTTTGGTGAATAACATTGTCCGTCACACATGACATAAGTCACGCAAGCGCCCTGCGCCGCCTACATGAAACAGCCGGCTCAGGCATACATTTTCGCCGTGCGGTAGAAAGAGAGGAGAGACGCCTTCGCGTTACGCGTTACGCTGTCCCGATGATCATTTTTTCCCCACCTCAAAAAGTGCTCAGCGCCACTAAAGAAGTTTTCACTTCAAAAAATTTCTGAATCCTTTCAAGTCGAGACTTATTAAATGAATACCGAAGTGTGGGCTCCAAACAACACTGCCAAACTCCAAAATACTACGGACGAAAGAGTAATACAAGACTTTTAACGTGAACGTACTTTTGAATGGTTTACTTAAACGCAAGATCATGCCTATTTTTTTATATTATGCTCTCGTCACAATATTATCTATATGTTTATTTTATTTATTTATGTTAGGAGAACCAACAGCTTTAAAACTCACAATAAACAACAAGATTAAAACAGGAAGCCAATTACAGGAACTCACAGGTAGTTACAAAGTATTAAATTATGTTATTATGTTCATTAAATGAGAGTTTAGCGTCCAGCCAGAGTAATCCCTAAATCTCGAATCGACGACACACGTGAGACAGTGCTACCAGCTAGTTATAATCAAAAGTAATAGGATTATGTTTACGGGAAAATGTGATAGTGTAGCATTTCTCAGCGTTAAGAATTCTATAATTTCGCTGACAATACTCCTCAAATTGTGACAAATCGAGACTTGATTGCGAGACTACAGCAGTCATTTCATTCGTCACATTTTTTTCAAAAACCTTAGCGAATACACAAAGTTTCGATATTGGTCGATAAAGCTTGACATTATGTTTATCGCCGCCTTTGTGCAGGCCTTTGGGCGAAGAAATAATTTTCTTTTCACCGAGGGCAATATAATTAGTATAACAATCTTTACTAAGTCTCTTTTCCCGTTTCCTGAGTAATTTAAATTCAGCATAATCAATAGCGTTATTATATTTTTTCCATCTAGCATGAGCATTCAATTTGTTTTTAACCGACTTCCAAATCCCAAAGGAGGAGGTTATCAATTGTTTTATTTTTAATTTTTTTTTTATGTTTGTTACTCCATATCTCCGTCATTACTGGACCGATTTTGAAAATTCTTTTTTCGATTGTATGTATATGCATACAGATTGGTCCCGTTTTTGTCAAAACCCAGTTCTGATGATGGGATCCATGAGGAATCGAGGGAACTCCTCAAATCTTAAAGGCATACATATAGTGATTTTTGGGTTTTTATCAACAAATTAAGCATATACATCCAAAAAAGTGACATTTGATGAAGTGGAACTGCTGATGATGATCAGAACGGAACTCTTCAACGACGCATAGTTCACGTTTGGCGATTTGTCGTCTTCGTTATGTTTGTTAAGCAAGTTAAGTTTTTAAGCCACATTTTTGTCAAGCTCGAATTCTGATGACGGGATCCATCAGGAATCGAGGGAACTCCTCATATCTTAAAGGCATGAGTATAGAGATTTTTGTATTTACATCAGAAAATCAAGCATTTTCATTAAAAACTGTCGCATTTGATGAAGTGGAACTGCTGATGATGACCAGAACAGAACTCTTCAACGACGCATAGTTCACGTTGGGCGATTTTTCCTCTTCGTTATGTTTGTTAAGCAAGTTAAGTTTTTAAGCCACATTTTGGTCAAGCTCAAGTTCTGATGATGGAATCCATAAGGAATCGAGGGAACTCCTCAAATATCAAAGGCATACGTATATATTTTTTTGTATTTTTATCATTAAATCAAGCATTTACATTAAAAACTGTCGCATTTGATGAAGTGGAACTGCTGATGATGACCAGAACAGAACTCTTCAACGACGCATAGTACACGTTTGGTGATTTCGAATTTCGAATTTCGACCCGGATCGGACCCGGACACGCACCCGGACTCGGAACCACACTCGGACCCGGCCTCGGACCCGGACTCGGACCCGGACTCGGATCCGGACTCGGACCCGGACTCGGATCCGGACTCGGACCCGGACTCGGAACCGCACTCGGACCCGGAACCGGACTCATACCCGGATCCGATTCGACCTGGACCCGGACCTGGACTCGGACCCGGATTCGGACACGGACTCGGACCCGGACTCCGACCCGGACTCGGACCCGTACTTGGACCCGGACTCGGACCCGGACTCGGACCCGGACTCGGACCCGGACACAGACTCGGACCCGGACTCGGATCCGGACTCGGACCTGGACTCGGACCCGAGCTCGGAACCGGACTCGGACGCAGATTCGGACCTGGACCCGGATCTAGAATCGGACCCGGATTCGGACTCGGACCCGGACCCGTACTCGGAACCGGACTCGGACCCGGACTCGGAACCGCACTCGGACCCGGACTCGGACCCGGACCCGGACCCGGACTCGGACTCGGACCCGGACTCGAACTCGGACCTGGACTCGGACCCGGACTCGGACTCGGACCCGGACTCGGACCCGGACCTTGACCCGGAAAACCACTGCTAGTGTATATATGAGACTACGTTATCGTATGATTTTAAACTTACATATATTTTTTTTCTAATCATGGAAAAGAGAGTACTCTCCTTTACTTGTGTCTATGTACTTGTGTCTGTACAGACACAAGTATTTTGCATTCACCTATGTCTGGAAATAGGATAGTTCATATATCAACAGCTGCAGGAATATCCAGCCAAAACACATTCTTTACGAAAGCACGACGAAAGCATTTAATTACACATAAAAACAGGGGACGAAAAATCCGTAATCCTTACACCTTTTTGAAGTCTTCCTTGGCGCGAAATTATAATACAAATTCACACGGACACGGACTCGGACACGGACACGGACTCGGACCCGGACCCGTACTCGGAACCGGACTCGGACCCGGACTCGGAACCGCACTCGGACCCGGACTCGGACCCGGACTTGGACCTGGACTCGGACCCGGACCTTGACCGGGAAAACCACTGCTACCTTAACTAAATAAACCACTATGATTACCTACCATAAAATGTAGGTATAAAGTATGATGATGCCAATTTTACTAGCCCCTCCCGCTCAAACCCCCGTACACCGCACCGCATGCGCCGTTAAGTGGGTTAGGTTAGGTTTGAACTGCGATCCTCACAGAACCAAACAAGGGTTAGGTTAGGTTAGAACTGCGAGCCTTACAGAAGCGAAATGCTAGTAAAAAAGTGGGTGGTTTTACCTCCTTTTCTACATAGTGCACCGTCTACAATAATCTTTCACCGGCCCCCATAGAAGTCGGTTTTTTTTTCTTAAAAATTATTAATACTTTTAATTAAAGGCCAGTTATACCAGGGAGGATATCTAGAATTTGAGCAAACCCTACGGAACGAAATCATCACGTGTTCAAAATTGTGTAAAAATAACTTGTGGCACTTTCCGTGTCAATATCATCGATAATAGACCAGTCCACATCGGAAAGACCTTGCCGAATACTATCAAAGTTGGCTAAATGATAAAGATATTTATAATGCGCTGTGGAATTTAAGGGTCAAACAGATCACTGTGTTATGTCTTTCCTGTAGACATACACAAGAGTTAAGGGCTATAAAGGTTAATTTTCTTATTTAACCCTTATCCACGTGAAAAGGTCCTCCTTTTATTTAGAGAACTATGATAAAATCATTGCTTACACGCCCACAAGCTGTTAACTATAGCCCACAGGAGAGAAAAATGTGCTGTTCGCGATAACACACTAGTTTTCTCTCCTGTGGGCAATAGTTAACAGCTTGTGGGCGTGTAAGCAATGATTTTATCATAGTTCTCTAAATAAAAGGAGGACCTTTTCACGTGGATAAGGGTTAAATAAGAAAATTAACCTTTATAGCCCTTAACTCTTGTGTATGTCTACAGGAAAGACATAACACAGTGATCTGTTTGACCCTTAAAGACTTCATTAAAGACAAACGAAAAGAAATTACATACGATTTATGATGTAAAATCTCTGGCGTAAGAGGCGATGAACAGGCTGATACTTGACAACCAACACTACTGATGACAAGGTCTAAGATACGATAATGAGCATTGACACACCCGTTGTACTGTTGTAATCCAGAGAGAGAAAGTCGGAAAGTGCCACAGCTAAGGGATTGTTATTGGGATTAAGTGTTAGTATTGAAAAATTATCATACCGGTTCGAAGGACCACATATGTTGAGGATGGTAGCTTGCGGTGGTTGTTGAAAGTCCGGAGAGTCTCAGTAAAAATGTTTATTGTTCTACAATGTTACATAAGTTAAGTCTAAAATGTTAATGTTAATGTTAAATAAATGTTAATAAAATAGTTATTTGTTTTGAATGCACCCGGTCACTAAGAATCCGAAAAGTACACTGACTTGTACAGCCGGCCGCATCGCCAAACTAAACTGGGTCGCGGGCGCCTGTCACGTGTTCGGTGCATGTGCACTGAACAGCTCCAAATTTATTATTTATGATGTCAAAGTTTACAATACAATACAATACAATACGGGTGCATTACATTTGTTATAATTACTTTTCATATATTATAGTTTGATATATCGTTATTTTGAATAACGTAATAAATGTCATACTACCGTAATACCTAATTAACGGTATACATAATGTTATTATTGGTATAGTGGTCATAAGGTATATTTACACTTCGTCTAATATACATTGCCATAATTATTACATACTCTAAAGCATATTATTTGTTATAACAAGTGACATCACATAATTATTTATGTAGCATAATAGTTGCATGATATAAATGGGTTAGGTTAGGTTGAAACTGCGACTCCGCACAAACGAATAACTACCTAACAAAAGGAGGGTTAGGTTAGAACTTTGACCCGCCGTAGAATAAAATATTCTATCAAAAAAGTGGTTTAGGTTAGGTTTGAACTACGGCCCCCGCAGAACGAAAACCGTGAAAAAGTAGGTTAGGTTAGGTTAGAACTGCGACCTCCCTAGAATAAAATAGCTAGCAAAAGCAGTAGGCCTACGCACTAGTTATAAAAAGTATGTAAAACTTTACGTTATCACTAAATGAAATATGACAAAAAAAATTATACGATATATGTATTTATACTTGATAAAATTGTATGAAGTATTACGTTATACAAAAATATAATATAACAAATGTCATTATAAAACATGTCTATATACTATTTGAAAATTATATTACATTAGGCATTATATCAATGACAGTTTAGATGAAATCACTATATAATAAAGGACACGTATTATAAAAATTACATTATAACATACAATAATATATCAAATGGCGTTATAACAAATGTATGATAGATTTTTTATAATTATATTAAACATTACACACCCATACAATACAATACAAATCTTACAATCTACAATATAATACAATACAATACAATACAAATCCAAAAATTACTAATGTCTTAACCTAAACTAACAACTAACAAAACTAAAACTATTCACAAAATTCGTTCCGAGTCCCTCCAGAAGCAAAGGAGCCCATCACGCTCGCCGCGTTGCCACGTTGCACCGCGATGGACAACCTTTGCATAAGGAACGACCCGGAGCTCGATGACCACCCTCTCTCAAACGCCTGCCCACTTCCCCAATAAAAGACTTGGCCTCGGCACACCAACAGCCAGCGGTTTCCACGGTAAGAGGGACAAACAGGTAGTTCGCCAACACCGCATACTTTTGCCGCTTTCGAGCCGCCGCTAACTCAGCCGCTGCCACTGCCGAGCGCATGGTGCGGCTAACATGCGAAGCAGCAAAAGTGTTGACACACGTGGCGTCCCACAACAGACAACGGCCCAGCTCCAAATTGCATGAGAGTGTCACTTTTACGCAAAAAGATCTTGCATTCTTTCACCCACACATAAGCATAGTTGAGCTCAGATTTTACTTCGCGTGCAAATATTGCTAAGGTATAGTTTTTTGATGGCTGAATGCCATGATGCTGCGTTACAAATATATTATAATACATGTGAAATGGAAATAAAAAAAAAGAGCAACTTCCCGGCTTGGTATGAAATTTCATTAAAGACCTCTCGTCTAGCCGCGCCCGAAACTTGATACTTCCCAGCCTAATATGAAGAACATATCATCAATATTTCAATGTTTGAGAAAATACAATTTTTCATACTTTTTTTTAGCTTAAATTATCTTTTGAAATATAATGATTTCCTCATAGGTGATGTGAAAAACAGTATGTGTCACATGGTATAAATTATTGTTTCACCTTGATCGCTAATATTTTAATCCTTCACTATGCTCAGGATTAAATGTACGCTAACGCCGTAAATATGTAATTTTGCTCCCTTGTGAGTTGTGACACAATCTACCATATTTTATCAATAATGGACTGAATAGGGAATATTACGCAAAACTCTGCCTGTAGAGGGCATCACTTGCTCAATCACATGGCCTACCATGAAACATGACAATCGAAAGTTCGGTTTCTTCCGCTCTATCACTCTTGCCCATTCGATCGATAGAGAGGCAGATAACGAAATTTCGATTTTTCGCATTTCGCGGTAGGCCACCTGTAAACAAACCGCCTTGATGCATCATTATACTTCCTATCCAAATCCAAGACAACAATATAATTTACTGAGCAGCAGTACATGGAATCATGCCGTCCTTGTCACACATTTTAGAGATATAATATTTAAAAAACAAGTTCGCACTGTCCCTCTCACTCGCTACGCTATCATCCCCCGCCATCCCACTCCGACACCGCTCCTCAGATACCCGTCATTACATGTTTTTGTGTTAGTCCGAGTCACACGTATTTTCGCCAAAATAGTGTTCCTCTAAATATCTGTGTGTGTGTTTCGATTGATGAAGTTAGGGTGAGTAATTTTAATATGTCTATTGAGCGCTGAATGATAATAATGATAGAATTAAAACATTATTTGTACTGCCAGCCGCCGCCGTACCCCCGAGCGAAAAATTAATGTTATTTCGGCACGGCAAGTCTAGTCTCGTTTACAATTCTTGACATGGCTGGTATACTTTAATTTGTAATCGTATTTTCATTTAGCGTGATAAACTCATTACCTAAGAAATCAACTAAGTAAGTAATCTTTGCGTTCGTACGAAATCACTTGTTACAACTACCTTCTTTTTAGAATAAAATAAGTACGGAGCTATAAATAAATCACAAAATGACCTTTAACCCAGTTATATGACTAATTCAAAATCCAAAGGTTATAGTAATATGTAGATATTACTTACATTTCATGTTTTAAATAAAAAATGGTACATTCATACTATGTAATGTTCGCTCAGTAAATTGTTTACGAATGCGAACACTATATTATTATATTATATTGACATGCTTTCGCCTACAGATTTTATATACTGTATACTAGTTAAGTATACAAACCATGTCTGAATTATAAACTTTATATAGGTATTTATACGTACTACGTAATCGTTTCAAGAAAACGGCCCTTACCATGTCCTATCTACCCTACCGTGTAATAAAAAAGATAGGTAACAATATTAATCCTTGCCGATTGGTAATAAGTGCTTATGAACAGTAGCAAATGTGTCTTTGTGCAAATATACATATTCTGTAACCAACAAGTTTAATAACCATCTTATGAAGATACCTACAGGTACCTACATTTATATGTAATATGAAAAATTTCATTAAATACACAATCTACAAGATACTTGAAGAATAGTTTGACCGACTGTTTAAAGTGTTTAATGCCAGTAACCGATGTATACAACCAGCACGCGCTATGCGTGCTCCGATACCGACATAGTGAATGGATCGTAAGGATTAAAACGGATTAGGTACTTTAATCGCACATCGCGGTATCGTCGAGTCTTGGGTCCAGTCGGTGTGATCGCCTCCCTTTGCTCATCAGTTAATCTCCTGCTTTGTGATAACTAGACATTCTTGATTGACAGTATTAAGTACCAATGCTATGCACATTAAGCTAAACATCACATAGCCAGTTATTAGTTACTTTCTACAATAGTACCTACTCTGTACGTGTAAACCTCATGAATGTGCTTACATAATTTTTATTTAGACACTTGCACATTATCAACTCAATGTAATTTTAGAATGAAATAAATGATGGACAGAGTATAGGTACTTGATTAGTGTAATATTATGGACTACGTCCAATAATAATACTGCGCTAGTACAATAGCGTCGAGGATCGTTAACCCATGCGTAAATCGTATCGGAAATATAAGTAAAACCTTCTAATGACAACTGGGATTCAGAATTTGGTAGTTTAAGTAGAGTGAGTACTTTACAAGCTTAGGTAAACTATGCAACAAGATGATCATCAAACAGGTAGGTACTCGGTATTAAATGTGTTACCAAATAAAAGTCAATGACAAAAGGAGAGTTTATAATATTGCACATTAATTAACACGTATAAATTAAAATTCATATCACATAAATATTTAGTTAAAAACGAGATTAAAAGCAAAATTTCTCCCACTTTAATAGTGAAAAGGCTATCATTACTCCACAATCATTGTGTTGAGAGCTCCGCCTTCACAGCGTTGAGGTTATATTTACCCCACTTCAACAGTGCAGAGGCTATCTTTACTCCACATTAATTGTGTCGAGAACTCCGCTTCAAGAGGGTTGAGGGTAAATTTGCCCCACTTTAATAGTGAAGAGGCCATCATTACTCCACAATAATTGTGTCGAGAGCTCCGCTTTAACAGCGTTGAGGCTAAATTTGCCCCACTTTAATAGTGAAGTGGCTATCTTTACTCCACATTAATTGTGTCGAGAACTCCGCTTTAACAGCGTTGAGGGTAACTTTGCCCCACTTTAATAGTGAAGAGGCCATCATTACTCCACAATAATTGTGTCGAGAGCTCCGCTTTAACAGCGTTGAGGCTAAATTTGTCCCACTTTAATAGTGACGTGGCTATCTTTACTCCACATTAATTGTGTCGAGAACTCCGCTTTAACAGCGTTGAGGGTAACTTTGCCCCACTTTAATAGTGAGGAGACTATATTTACTCCACAGTAATTGTGTCGAGAGCTCCGCTTTCACAGCGTCGAGGTTAAATTTTCCCCGCATTAATAGTGACGAGGCTATCTTTACTCCACATTTATTGTGTTGAAGATTTATGATGATTATTGCGTAATATCTAAAACTACATAATAATGATTGACTCGCTCTTCGATTGCTTCGGTCATTTGGCTCATCGGTCGCTTCGCTCTTCGGTCGCTTCGCTCTTCGGATGCTACGCTCTTCGGTCGCTTCGCTCTTCGGATGCTACGCTCTTCAGCCGCTTCGCTCTTCGATCACTTCGTTCTTCAGTCACTTCGTTCTTCGGTCTTTACGCTCTTCGGTATGTTTGGTCTGCAGACGCTTTGCTCGTTGTAAACTGAGTCAAAGATATATAACGTTGCTCCACTGTAACAGTGTTGATGCCAATGTAATGTACTTGTCATAGTCTGTATCCAGATCTTTATGTTGACTCCACTTTAATAGTGATGTGACTGTGGCTTTACGTATGTGAAATACAGAGGAGATTTTAGTTATGTTGAAGTAATTTAATTGGTATTAATGCAGGCTAAAATCCTGGTAACAAAATGTACACAAACAGTGCTGTATGACGAGTGAACAATATATGGAAAGTGATATATGTAACCCTTTAAACGATTTTGCATTCAATATTTGACCTGCATAATATATTATTAATTTGGTATAATTTTAAATGATACTCCAAGTACGACTAGTTGTTTATTCTTCGACAAGTTAACAGCAAAAGCGAGTGATCCCAAGTGACCGCTGCTTATATAACTTTACAGGATGAATAACTGGTTTGAATGAATGATTGAATGATGTCACTTGAAATATCAATCACACTACTAATTATTTAAAATACAAGTTTTATAAAATGAAAATAATATTTAGTGTCATCTGAATTATTTAATTCTGACAACACTAACGGCAAGTGACATCATACGACATAATTACAATAAACTTAATAATAGTTTTCTTATAATTAACAATATATAATATATACCATCTCAACGAGCCCAATTTACCTACTCGTAACAAATCCAGTACGATTTGCTTACTGGTTATCTCGGCTCTAAACTTCAGGGGACCGTCGTCGCCGCAACTAACAAGGGCTGCGCCGTGGTTGATGCATACATCCCACGACGCGAAATCAACGCTGGAAACCTCAGCTGAAAACCAATATGCACAATTGTACAACCTTGCAACCAGAGTTAAATGCTGTAACCTGTTACATGAATCGCTTTCGCTAAATAGCTAGATTGACAATCGCAATAAAGGATTGATATCATCATCATCCTCGCGTTATCCCTGCATTTTGCCACGGCTCATGGGAGCCTGGGGTCCGCTTGACAACTAATCCCATGATTTGACGTAGGCACTAGTTTTTACGAAAGCGACTGCCATCTGACCTTCCAACCCAGAGGGGAAACTAGGCCTTATTGGGATTAGTCCGGTTTCCTCACGATGTTTTCCTTCACCGAAAAGCGACTGGCAAATATCAAATGACATTTCGTAC
The DNA here is from genome assembly GCF_910591565.1 of Cydia splendana. Lineage (NCBI taxonomy): Eukaryota > Metazoa > Arthropoda > Insecta > Lepidoptera > Tortricidae > Cydia > Cydia splendana. The sequence goes on from NC_085976.1 coordinate 15,120,796, forward strand.
ATAAGTTCCGAAAAACTCATTGGTACGAGCCGGGGTTCGAACCCGCGACCTCCGGATTGTAAGTCGCACGCTCTTACCGCTAGGCCACCAGCGCTTGGGAATAAAGGATTGATATCCTTAAACAATAATAAAATTTAATATTGTCATTAATTTAAATGCTCTAGGTTGTCATATTGTCTTGCTGTACAGTTATAATAGGGTATTTTCCTACTTTTTTTCTGTCAAAACGGTTTGCTAATAATATGGAATTTACATAAAACATTTACATCGTGACGTCACGGTCAACTCACCTAATTTTTATATTTCTATCTGATTTATTAAATAGAACTTGTGTTTAAAAATAACTCCTATCTGTGTTTTTCTAATTATTGTTGGTTGTGTAGGTATCACAAGAATACTGTGCACGCTGCACAGTCTTATTGTAACGTTAAAAAATGTTACTATAAGTTACTCCTTGAAAGTTAAATTTCAAGTAAATGCCTTATATTACGTCATGCTCCCTGGAAACCCCACTGTCTGTTTTGTGATTTATTGAAACGTAATGCTGATGTACACAATATGTCCTGAATTAGTACATACTTAAAAAAAATTATACCTCAATAGATCGAGAGTACAATTAACTCAATTCGGACTTGCTGTAGAGCATCTCCCCAGCAACCCCAAAATTTAATTAAAGAAAATTCACGTAAATACTTACTTTTTAGCAAAAAGGACGCCTAAAAAAATTGTACTGCAGTTTTTAACGTTGGTCGAGTTAGCCATGGCTAGTTAAATTACCTAATTGTCGCCAGGACGCAAGCGCCTCCAGCCGACTTCTCAAACGTACGAAACTTTGTATTTTTATATAGGTACAATGAGATACACACATTTTATTTATTTTATGAACTTGGTTTCTGGTGAGAGTTCCAATGTTTTCTTGTCAACCAGCAATGGTGTAGTTGCATTGATCATAAACGTATGTACTTATTTTTAGCCGTACCTACGTGTTTTTTACACGACCATGACCATGATGAGATAAAAAATATGGTTTTACATGACATATAAAACCATATTTTTTATCTCATTTTTAATTGTTTAACGTAAAATATCACATACGACAACACTGAAGTCGTTAATATAGTGACTATAAAAGAAGTGCCAAAAACATTAGTTCTGCAAAGCAACAGACGATACGACCCAGCGTCAATTATTGAGTTTGTACCTCCAACAGTTGCAACAGGACTTGGTCATTTTACAGCTCATTGTAAAACAGGACCTTACTGGTACTGCTATGATGATCTCAAGACAAAGATACAGAAAACAAATTTTGGTAAACCATTTCAACCAAACATACTTATTTACTTACATCAATATTAATTTTAATTAAAAATGCAAAAAGTCAATCGATTTTTATATATGTTCAGGTGATAATGTTTATATGGGTTTATATTATGTTTAGATGATGATATTTTGTCAATAAGATAACTTAAAAATAGTTTTCAATCGAATTGTTTATTATGTTTTCTTGTCGTATGTGATATTTTACGTTAAACAATTAAAAATGAGATAAAAAATATGTTTTTATGAATTATAACTCCTATAAGTACCTACCTAGCAATAAAAATAAAAGTACCTAATCTTCGTTTTAACGTTATCAAGATACTTCAATAATGTCATGTAAAAAACACGTAGGTACGACTAAAAATAAGTACATACGTTTATGATCAATGTAACTACACCATTGCTGGTTGACAAGAAAACATTGGAATTCTCACCAGAAACCAAGTTCAGAATATAAATAAAATGTGTGTATCTCATTGTACCCATATAAAAATACAAAGTTTCGTACGTTTGAGAAGTCGGCTGGAGGCGCTTGCGTCCTGGCGACAATTAGGTAATTTAACTAGCCATGGCTAACTCGATCAACGTTAAAAACTGCAGTACAATTTTTTTTAGGCGTCTTTTTTGCTAAAAAGTAAGTATTTACGTGAATTTTCTTTAATTAAATTTTGGGGTTGCTGGGGAGATGCTCTACAGCAAGTCCGAATTGAGTTAATTGTACTCTCGATCTATTGAGGTACAATTTTTTTTAAGTATGTACTAATTCAGTACATATTGTGTACATCAACATTACGTTTCAATAAATCACTAAACAGACAGTGGGGTTTCCAGGGAGCATGACGTCTTATATTTCGTTCACAAATATAATATCATAATTTAACACCTACCTACACTACAATCTACCAAAGTTTACTTACCACTTGTATCACGTGTAGTCGTCATCGGTCAGATACGTAAGATACGTAAAGAAAGACGACTTATTTATTAATAAAGGTAGTCTATCTATATATATTATTTAGCTATTTACATATTGTTTGAGAATGTGACTGTCTCATTTCAATCAAGGACAGAGAGAATCATACTATCTTTGTCTTACACTAGTACTAGTACCCAAAAGAAAAGGATAAGTATAGTTTTCCTGGTTGTTACTGACTGACAAATTGGTTTGACCAACTATATAAATCTAGATTTTAAAGCTGAATTATAATTGAAAATTTGAAAAATGATAAGTTTCAAAACAATACCTACAGGATTTTCTACTAGTCGTTGTCCGGACTTAGTCTAAAAGTATAGAAACTTGATTTCAATGACAACCTTGCAATGAAGAAAAATCTCCTTTACCCACATTTATAAGCTGTGTATAGAAGAGGGTATTTATTGTTGTATTGAATATTCATTGCAAAGTGTCATAAAGTTATATTTTAGTGTCAATACTTAAAAAGACACGCATTCATAGTTAAATCATAACGCATAAAATAATTACATCCAGTGAGTGGTTGGAAAAATCTAAATGATACAAAACGGCTTATTTATAAGTATAGTGTCTGACAGAAAACACACATCCTCAACCGTTGAAGTTATTATAATCTTGAAAATTAAAACATTGTATACTCGTATTTTAATGAAATTGAAATATCAATAATATAATGGGTCCAATATTGATTGAGAGCTAACTAAAGATTGAACACACCTTTCAATGGCGTAATGGTTTAAGTACATAAGCAATGGCAAAATTACATTTAAACAACTTACCAATAGCCCACAATGTAACCAAAGAAAGTTTTATACCTACTTTTTTGTTTTTTACTTTCACCACAAAGGAATATTGATTCAAGTAATTTAAGAATAATAATTTAAGTTAATTAATGACGCCCATCATTATAATATAATATTATTATTATATATATATCTACATAAAATTACATTTGTAGGTAGATACATAATTACAATTTATTGGTATAAATTAATATGTACCTCTTATGAGACACCGTTGTTCTCTTCAGCTGAAATCAGTAATATCAGTAACGGTATACGTAACTTACTGATTTGATATCGATATTTCATTTTATTTTCGCATCTGTATTTAGATACAAGGCTCTGAACATCTGCTCAGTAAATTATATTGTTGTCTTGGATTTGGATAGGAAGTATAATTAATAATCAAACGAACTTACCTGTGAAGTTTGATTACAATTATACGAGTATCCAAATCCAAGACAACAAAGTCCCGCCCCCCAACCCCGAAAATAAAAATAAAATAGTCTCCGTGCATAAACACAAAAAGATTCACTCTGAAATAATGACGGGTATCTGAGGAGCGGTGTCGGAGTGGGATGGCGGGGGATGATAGCGTAGCGAGTGAGAGGGACAGTGCGAACTTGTTTTTTAAATATTATATCTCTAAAATGTGTGACAAGGACGGCATGATTCCATGTACTGCTGCTCAGTAAATTATATTGTTGTCTTGGATTTGGATACTCGTATAATTGTAATCAAACTTCACAGGTAAGTTCGTTTGATTATTAAATGTTATAGTGAAAACTTGTCAAAAAGCTATTTAAGGCCTAGTATTTATAAGTTACTCTATGGTTTACTAAACAAATTAGTGCTGCACTCTGGCGGCAGAACTATGCAGTACCTATTACTCCCTATTGAATAATACTGAAAGATTGAATAATTCTTTATTATTAAGTATAAAATATATTTGATGATTTCTGCTTTCATTTTGGTTAACCCTAGAGTAACCAGCAGAACGATAACTGTAATTGCTAATCAACGCATTGTAATAAAAAACCATAACATTGAATTCCGAGAAAATCAAATTTTCATGATTTAATTTGTTATACATTTGCGCGCTGTTCGCTAAGTTGGGAGTACAAGGTAGGTGCCTGCGCCAAATTAATAAGGCCCATCGTTAATTTAAAAACAATTTTTCTTAAATTTCATATGAAATCACCGTTTTGTCTACGGAAGTAGCGAAACATGGACGCTAAAGAATCTAGCCGTGTATGTATTGGGCAATCGGCCCCAGACATCAAATTGATTGCTGTTTTGCCGAATTATTTTATTTTTATTTTATTTTTTATTTTATTTTATTTTATTCGGGATGCTCACTGCCTAATATACATAGTTTAATAGACTTATCTACTATATGCAAATTACAAGCTTCCACATATTTATTTGCCTAGATATTATTTTTTGCTATATATTTCGTTAAATAGAAAAAAATGGTTTATATTTTTAGGGTTCCGTACCTCAAAAGGAAAAATCGGAACCCTTATAGGATCACTCGTGCTTCTGTCTGTATGTCCGTCTGTCACAGCCTATTTTCTCGGAAACTACTGGACCAATTAAGTTGAAATTTGGTACACATATGTAAATTAGTGACCCAAAGACGGACATATAACGTAAATAAATGAATTTTAAACATGGCGGCCACTTTTGGGGGGGAAATGAGAAAATTAAAAAATAAAGTTTTCTAAACGATATCGTGTTATTATGTGAAATGAAAGAACTCATTTTGAGAATTTCAAATCTATTTGTTTTTTTTATAAATAGGTTAAAAGTTATTTAAGAAAATCGCCAAAAAATTACTATTCGGGGCCTTTTATCTCCGAAACTACTGGGTCAAAAATTTTGAAAAAAATACACAAAAAATAGTTCTTTACCTATAGATGTCAGGAAAACGACCGGCGACTGACGACCGGTCTGGCCTAGTGGGTAGTGACCCTGCCTGTGAAGCCGATGGTCCTGGGTTCGAATCCCAGTAAGGGCATTTATTTGTGTGATGACACAGATATTTGTTCCTGAGTCATGGTTGTTTTCTATGTATTTAAGTATTTATATATTATATATATCGTTGTCTGAGTACCCACAACACAAGCCTTCTTGAGCTTACTGTGGGAATTAATCAATCTGTGTAAGAATGTCCTATAATATATAAAAAAAACCCTATTAGAAATGTGCAGTCAAGTGTGAGTCGGACTTAATGTACGGAACCCTTGGAACGCGAGTCCGACTCGCACTTGGCCGGTTTTTATATTATACTGAACCGGTTTTTTTGTAACTTATACAGTCATTTTATTTATGTTGTTAGGCATATGATTTAAAAAAATATGGAGTTCAAAATGTCTTTATAAAATTGAACAGTAGCGTAGTAGGAAATATAAAAAAATAATTGTAAAATTCATTACATTTATTTTTTATATGTCCGAGAGTTACCGTTTAATTTTTAAGTATATTAGAAACGAACTATATTACTTACATGCTTTATTTAAAAATACCTGAGGCTTAAAAAATATTGTTACAAGGGTTAATATTTAGTGAAATAACATCTTACAACTGGGCAAAGAAATCGCAAAACGGTAATCAAAAATAAGTACAGAGAGAACTATGCCCTATTGTTTAAATACTGCAAAGTAATGATCCGGTTTGGCATCTGTCAAGTGAGCAGTGTGTGAAACGTCGTGTCAGTGATTTAATTAAAAATCGAGTGAAATATCATCTATCCTAGAACTAAAGTGATTAAAAACAACGGGACTTAATCGTCGGAACATGAAAATAATAAGTTCTAACAAAAAACCTATCGTAAAGTTGAAAAAAGTGGAAAAATCTATCACAGTGTAATATATAACAATAACTACAAAATATAAATCTCGAAGACCAACTTCCGGTGCACGTTGTCTGTTGACGTTGACAACTGACACATCGAACCAGTGTTGCCACGTTGAAATATATTTCTTCCAAAGAAAAGTGTTGCCCACCCTAAACAAGTGTAGCCATAAGCAAATAAAACCTACCAAATAGTAGAAAAAGATTGTAAAATGGACCAAGCACAAATGGAAACTCTACTAGCAAGAATGGACAAAACTTTTGTGGCGAGAACGCAGGAAATCAAAGAAGAATTTGAGAAACAAACTCAAACCCTCACTGAAAGCTTTAATAAAAGCATGGGGACAGTACTAGACGAAAAATTTAACCCGTTCATGGAAGAGAACAACAAACTTAAAAAAGAAGTAGCACTACTAAAGGGGAAAATTCATAACCTAGAAAAATAATATTATTCTGCATGGAGTAGAAGAGCAGGAAGGAAACCACCATAACCTTATGCAAATTGTCCTAAAAACGCTCAATGACATGACCAAGGCTGCAAAATTAGACGAGTTTGACATTTGGGAGATCAGCGAGACCTACAGGCTGGGAAGAAAAGACAGCAAGAATAAAAGACCAATACTAGTAAAAGTCACCCTGGCTTGGCGGAAATTTGCAATTCTACAAAACAACAAATATTTCCCCGAAAACATATACGCGACAGAAGACTTCCCGAAAGATGTCCTGCAGGCTAGAAAAGAATTAAAAGCAGCACAGCAGGAGGAGACGAGGAAAGGAAACGTGGCCACTATTCGCTACGACAAACTTATAATCAAGGAACAATCGCCAGCAAAAAAACATAACAAAAGAAACCGTTCACCTACAAAAACACCCGAAAACAAACAAAATAAATGAAGACAGAGCCAACCAAACGGCCCGAAACAAAATAAATAAAACAAACAATCTTGAATTTAGCCGTTCCAGAACAAATTCAGTATCTGAAACTCAAATTCCAAAAAACTAAAAATACCCCCTACGAACCGGAAGATCCCAACTAAGCATACAACTAAAACTAAAACATATACACCAAAAAAAATATCCCAACCCGGCTGATCCCCGTGGGATGTCAGATCAAAACCCTCCAAAGGTATACCACCAAAAGTCAAAAACAGGATTATACATGTGCAGGTCTCTATCAAGCCAAGAGAGACTAATAGACTTAAAACATGCACTCAAAACCATTAAGTACGATATTATTGGCCTTGCCGAAGTGCGACGCCTAGGAAACACCATACAAGAAGAAGAAGACCACATTCTTTGCTGGAGCGGAGAAAGACAAGGACATCTGGGAGTTGGATTCCTGTTGAAAAAATACCTCAAAAAACATATAACTGGATTCACAGGCTTATCTGACCGAGTAGCAGTCCTAAACTTGACATTAGACAAAGAGGACATATCAATAATACAAGTTCACGCTCCAACATTAGAATCAAAACCTAGATTATACTTGGCGATTTTAACGCAAAAATTGGCATTCCAAAATCCACTGAAACGTTAGTTGCTGGAAAATACGGTACAGGAAATCGCAATCATAGGGGTGAGCGACTGATACAATTCGCTATGGAACAACACATGAAAATAATTAATACAATGTTTACTATGAAAAACAATAGGAGATGGACGTGGACCTCACCCAACCAACAAACAAAAAATGAGATCGATTTTATACTCTCAAACAAACCAAGTAATTTCACAAACATAAAGTTTTTGAACACATCCTTCCCATCTGACCACAAAATGGTAAGAGGAACATATGTATTCAATAACAGCAATAAATCCAGAAAAAACGTCAAAACACTCCCCAAAGTACCTAAAAGCGAAGAGGACATTAAAAACTACTTATTAAGACTCGATGAAAACCTATCACAAGTGATAAAGGACCCTGCGAAAACCATTCAAGACTTAGTAGTCTTACTTATTGTAGTCAACAAGTTGGAAAAAAGCATCATTGACGCAGCAAAAATGGAACCTACCAAAATCCAACCTTACTCAATATTACAAACGGAGACTAGAGACCTCATCAAGAGACGAACAGAACTACTAAGAAACCCACACGGATCGAACCAAGAAAAAGCACAACTAAGCACCTTATTCAAAGTCACAAATAAAGCTATCCGCAAAGACTACAAAGAAAATTATAAAAAAAAAATATTGTGTTACATAGAAGCATAAAAAAAGGTTTAAAGGAACTTAACTCACAGAAAAACTGGATTCAATAACTTAATGAAGAAGATAAGAAAATGGTTACACGGGCCGATATATTAATTATGTCTACCAACACCTTTATAAAAAAAGGAATGATGATGATATTAACAAGTTCAACAACTCAGAAGATACAGAAACCCAATCAGAAAACGCAAACAATACCATCCAACTAATTGAGGAAAATGAAGTCTTAAAACATATTAGGAACCTAAAAAAAGACAAAAGCCCTGGCCCTGACGGCATCAGCAATGAACTTTTAAAAATGGGAGCCAAACTGCTTGCAACACCAATGACCAAACTGTTTAACATGATTATACAATCTGAGGAAACTCCCAAGCAATGGCACACATCAGACATCACAATTTTATACAAAAAGGGCGACCCAAAAAATATAAGTAACTATCGGCCCATAAGCCTGCTAGCATGCAGTTACAAGCTTTTCACGTCTCTGCTCTTAAATAAAATAACAAGACAAATAAATCGACAACCTCCAACCAGTAGAACAAGTTGGGTTCCGGGCAGGCTATTCAACAACAGACAATATCCACACAATGGAACAAATCATAGAACGATACAAATAATACAATAAACCTCTTTATGTAGCCTTTATAGACTACACCAAGGCATTCAACAGCATCTCCCACAACGCAATCTGGAAAGCCCTCAATGACTGCAAGATAAACTCCAAATACATCAATACTCTAAGAAATATATATGAAAACAGTACTAGCAGAGTTAAACTCGAAACAAGAGGAAAATAATTCATAATAGGCAGAGGAGTCCGACAAGGGGACCCAATATCACCAAAGCTATTCATAGCGGTGCTGCATAACATATTCTGCCAGCTGGACTGGGATACAAAAGGAATTAAAGTATTTGATAAACGTCTAAGTCATTTACGATTCGCGGACGATAGAGCTATATTCTCAGAAAATACCAACACTCTACAAATAATGCTAAACGAGCTAAATGAGGAAAGCTGTAAAGTCGGTTTGGAAATGAATCATACAAAAACCAAAATTATGACTAACAGAGCCCCTACAAAAATACACATACAACGCAAAGAACTCGAATTTGTAGACCACTACATATACTTGGGCAAGAGAATATCCTTTGACACTGACAGCAACAGCCAGGAGATAGACCGCAGAATCCATATCAGCTGGAGGAAGTATTGGAGCTTTAAAGAGCTTCTAAAAGGAAACTACAGTCTCAAACATAAGAAAACAGTAATGGACACATGCATCTTACCATGCCTTACATTATTTTTATTATTAATTTATTATTTTTATTATTTTATTTGAAAAATGTTTACATGAGCTTACAGACAGATCCAATGCGCCATGAAACTTAACATTAACATATACCAAAGGTACATATAACAATCAGGTACAAACAAACAATTACAAATAACACAATTACAAATCACTAGTCCCTTATCACATCCACAATTACACCTTAACGGATGTAGGCCTCGCATCCATCACCTCACAGAATCTCATGCATTCATTTCTCACAGACACCCAACGCCACGCAAACAGGTCGCACTCGGGTACTGATGCCAAGAGTGCATTCAACTGTGTGAGGGCACGGAGCAGCGGAGAGTTCAGTCGTGACACGGTGCGTCCCGCTGGCAAAGCCAACAGATCGCGTACATACGGTTCTCAAACTTGGGTGCACACAAACAAGAACAAATTAAAGATAAGAACATGCCAGAGAGCAATGGAAAGGAGCATTCTCAGCATAATACTAAAGGACAAGGTTAACAGCAAGAACATCCGATCCAAAACAAACATCATAGATGCACTCGAGTTTGCGCTGAAACAGAAATGGAGATGGCCCGGCCACATAGGAAGATTGACAGATGACAGATGGACCAACAAAGTCACAAAGTGGCCAGGACCCCATGGCAAAAGGAAGGCGGGAAGACCCATAACAAGATGGTCCAGGGATATCATAGCCACAGCCGGAGAAAATTGGCTAATCAAGGCTAAAGACAGAGAAAGGTGGAAAGATATGGAGGAGGCCTATACCCGACAGGGGTCCTTAATATAGTAAAATTAACAACAATATATTAGAAAACCTTTACTACGAAAAACTATTTAAGGAAAAAAAGGCTTAAATAAAATAAATAAATAATGAATCTATTTGATAAAGTTGATACAGCAATCATTAAAGAACAATCTCATCAAATAACTCACCTGCAAAAATGAGAGAGATCTAATAAGTTGCGTCAACTCAGAAAATTACCACTGTACACGGTGCCGAAGGCAAATAATGTATATGGCAAAAGAACTTGTTGGTATATTCTCCCAGATAGACTTTATTTTTTATTTTTTTTTATTTATTAGAACTTGGAGACTCCGCAAGAACCAGGAGATTGAAGATCTGGTGCCGAGCCGAACATCATTGGAGAATCGAAAGCCGCTAGATTCGGATGGCTCGGGCACGTACTTAGTTCGGATGAAGATCGCGCAGTCTGGAGGGCCTATTCTGGAGTACCAAGTGGCCGAAGGCCGTCTGGACGCCCTAGGAACCGCTGGAGAGACGAAATGCAGAAAGACCTTAGCGAACTCGGCGCCGTCGACTGGACAGAAACCGCTTTGGACAGAGTAGCATGGCGGTCTTTGGGGTCGGAGGCCAAGATCCACTTCGGATCGTTGCGCCACAGCAGTAAGTAAGTAAGTAAGTAAGTATTAGAAAATATAAAACCATCGCAAGTCAATAAAATTCTAAAAGAATATTTCACAAATGATAATGCTCTGGCAAATATACTGGTAAACAAACTAAAAAAAAACCATTAGCTAAATTAAGGTAAGTAGATACTCATATTCTGAATTACTCATTGTATTAGTTAGGTGACAACAAAACGCGAGTTTAGTGACCGCGCACATAATCACATACTAAATATTTTGCACACATCTGTAACATAGACTTAAGTACTTTTTTATGGAAATAGATTAAAAATAAAATACTTAAACTAAAATTAAAAAAATAAATTAAAAACTTTGGCGTCAGGGGCCGATTTCCCATACATACACGGCTAGACCCTTTGAACACATTTGGGAGCGTTCAAGTATTACGTAACGAATTTGGGGGGGAGGGGGGTCTTGTAAAACGTTACGATGCGTTACAGAGGTGGGAGGGGGGGTTTGAACTACGCGTTACGTAACATTGTTTTTTAACCCTTCAGAACGGTCGCGTAGAGAGATTCTCTCACGCATTTTTTAAAACGTGATTTTTCTCAAAATTTTAGACATTTCAAATGCTAATTAATAATATTAACGCGATTAAAATAATAACAAAGGTATTTTAGCGACTTTCCGGTACTTTACGCCACATAATTGTGGCCTTTAGGTAAAAAAATGGTCACTTGGTGGTTACGTAACGTTTTACTAGGGGGAGGGGGGGCTACAGAAAAACGTTACGGCGCGTTGCATGGGGGGGAGGGGGGGTCAAAAATGTCCAAAAATTGCGTTACGTAATACTTGAACGCTCCCTTTACAAATAAAATTTGAGTAGGCCTGTGTATTACGGACCGGGCCTTCTTTAGCGCAAGTACCTTACATGGGCCGAATGGGCCGATTATGATTTTGTTGTCTTTTTGGTGAATAGATGTTCCCTATTCTGTACAATATAAGCGCAATTTCACCGTATGTCCTATACAATATTCCCCCGAGTAACGAAAACGTATAGATTTTATATTTTTGTATTTATTCCGTCCAGATTGATGTGCTCTTCAAACTTACCATATATATCTAACGAAAAATAAAAGTGTATTCATAATAAATAACTTCCTTCTGTTGCAGTTCGAAAAGACGTATTACCTATCTACTTATTTAACATGGTTTCTATAACATGCATCGTCGTCATGACGGCGGCGGCACTCATATGGAGTCAAGGTCCGAGTCCTTGTTTTGTAAGTAAACTAATACATATCAATCAATCAATCAAATCAAAAATATACTTTATTCATGTAGGCCTAGCAACAAGCTCTTATGAATCGTAATTAATCTTAATCTAATTATCAGAGTAATTTATTGATGTTAATATTATTCCATAATAAAATTGGATTATTATACATATCAAATTTAACACTAAGAATTTCACAAAAGGATCGTCAAACATTAAATAGATTGTATAAAAAAATACTAGTCTAGAATTTCTAGAATAAAATCTAAATGTCAAAAAAAAAGCATAAGTAACAAAAGAAGTAGATAGTATTACATCGGAATATCCATTTCCTCATCAATAATCAAATATACCTAATAAATAAATAATCATTTCGAATAACAATTAATTCCACGTTGTAATATCATTCATGTAGTCATACTTACAGTAAATCGAAATAAACGATCTCGTTTTGTTTTCTATAAATAGATTATAATTTATTTTAAAAGAATAATCATAATAATACAATATTAAAACCAAAGTTAAAACTAGAAATAAAATACAAATACAAACTATAAAATATACTTACCTACAAAAACCAAACCAATTACAAAGAGAATACTCCTTCTAACAAGTCTGACTGCACTGGCGGCGTTACCTCTCTGCAGGTAACGGAAGGGAAATACGTTGAGAGAGGTACGCGCCAGCCCTGGGGTCTCCTGTACGGCTACCACCAGTTTTGACATTGACAGATTAACTCGCGTCTACGTAAATTACTTTCTATACATCTCGCTTGCACTAATATGCGAGTACGAGCGAGATGCATAGAAAGTAAGTTACTTAAACGTGAGTGAATATGTCAATGTTAAAACTGGTGGTAGTGCTTCGGTAGTGTCAATCAGCCGCGCCGACAGTGTCCCATGAATATGTGTTTTCTGCAAACGATTTTTATCTTGGTTTACTCCCTGGTCCTTTATTAGAAATACATATTATTATGTATTATTATAATATGTATTTCTAAATCTGAAAAAAAAAAGTATAGGGCCCACCTTAACCATGAAATAATGTAAGTAGGTACCTACATTATTTCATGGGTAAGATGGGCCCTATACTTTTTTTTCAGATTTAGGGATTTTTATGTTGTTTCTACTCAGAATCACGAGCTCTTTAGAACCTTTGAAAAAGCTTCCCGTTTTCGATACAGTATGATCGCTCCTTCCATTCCGTTACTGTCAAACTTACAAAATCTATGAAAAAATGGTGATGGATTGGAAATAAAAATCTTGATATAAAAAATTTGGAAATATTTTTTTTTTATGAAATAGAATCCTGAGCGGAGTGAAGGATTCAAGTGTTAACCCCCAAGGTGGAAATAATTTTGCTTCCATGTGACACATACTGTTTTTCAGACCACCTATGAGGAAATTATAATGTATGCCCCTATGAAAACCCTCTATGATGTCTTCAAAATCCGTAAATAATGGCCAACATTAAGATAAACAGTATTTTTTAATCTTATTTATTTTATAAGCCATACATATTATGATTACCTAAGCTGGTTTAAAAATAATAACATTGTTACTTAAACTAGGTGTTACTTAAAACAAATGGGGTTACTACTTAGGGAGTATTTTTATAATATTCAGATCTAAGGTCCAATGACTGTATGAAGAAACCAAAGAGATATTACTGTCATGGTATATTATGTAGGTACAGTACATTTACTGCCATCTTTCGACAGACATAAGTTGGTTTTTGCGCCAATATCTGGCGCCCGAATCTAATGTGCTGTTTAATGGCTCCTCTACATGATGGCCCAGCGCTGGGCCAGCGAGATGGCCATGCGATGCTTGAAACGCAACTACACGATGACGATATTCAGTTGTGATCTATCCGGTTTCCAAGATGGACGTGGAAGCATTAGGCGTTGCAGCAATTTATCTATACGCCACGTACCAATATTTTCTTCAAGTATGTACCTAATTAAAAAGAAATGGCGTAGAAGCTGCAGCTGCAAAAAAAATGAATGTTAAATTTCTTTAAAGAATTAATTCAATATCTTTTTTAATTTCATGTTACCTTAATTTACTTAAATTATTTTAGAGCATATTATAATTTTTATTTAATTTTGTTACTAGCTTACCAACATGGCTGTGCAAATTGTGCAATGTACTTACTATGAATAGTTAGATATGTATGTATCTAATATTCATCTATTTAACTATTGGTATGTATTGTTATATTCATTTATTTAAATTGTATGTGTACTGTCTGCGTAAATTTCCTATTCCTTCATTACTTCCATAATGAGGCCACGTACTCGTCATTTTTAATAAAAAAAAAACCGTAAATTTATACTGAGCACAAACGTCCACACTCGACCGCGTTCGAGCACGCACTGTGGATTGGACCACGTGTAGATGCGTACCGCCATCGCTGGCCCATTTCCTTTGATGTGCGGACGAAAAACCGACACCGCAGCCATCTCATCGCCATTCGCCGCGACATAAGCCATCCGACACCACTATCCTCTACACGATGACCCAATTGACCCATCATAGTGGCCCACTATGATGGGCCCACGTGTAGAGGAGCCATAATATTTCTAATTGTTTTCTCAAATAGTCGCATGTTCTAGAAGAAAGTTCATGAAGTATTTTTCACTTAAATAGGTTCTTCTAAAATTTAAGGGTGGAATACAAATTTCGCTCTCCATTGCAATAATTACATCAGCGATTAACTTTAACGAAAGGTAGACACAAATTCTATCGTTTGCTATTGTTGACAAAAAAATGGGTTTGAGATGGGTTGATTATTCTTCTTAAAGCTTAAGGCACAGTAGCATAACTAGGGTCATTGTCTAACGCTTGGGAGTTCATTTTGTTCCAGTGGTCAGAAACGATTCAAAATTTGCGGTATTGAAGAAAAAAAAGTCCGATTCCATCATTGGGCACTTTACACAATGAGGATAGAAATTTCACTCGTGAAAATATAATTCAATAGCGCGCGGTCTCGGTGACAGGTCAACGACAGCAAATTTCTTATGTGTGAAAATGTTGTAATAGCTTTATTACTATATCAAAAAACTATGGATACGTGACGTGCGTGTAAAAGTTTTCATTTGCCGCCACGTCTTTTGTTTAGTTTTTAAGTAAAAAATAAATTGCTGTATTTTTTAAAGAAACTATAGCATTTTTCATGTAAAATGTGAGATAAAGATATTTTGGAGATGTCACCTCATATCCACGAGTTCCACCAGAGAGCAAAGGGCCCTAATGTGGGCTGCAATATGAAGTTAGTGAATAGGGTCCCAGCGCGCATAAGTTGTTCGCAGAAATCGCGAAGCGTCTGGTTGACGTAACTGGTGACCGAAGAGCTGGCGGCTACCTCGCACAACGTATCAGCATTGCGATACAGCGAGGAAATGCCGCCAGCATCCTTGGTACAATGCCTCAAGGGCCTATTTTAGATTTAAGCTAGTTATTAATTTCGTTTACTAGTACCACTGTATATATATTGTATGTAAATAAATGTTTTCATTTTCATATCCAAAAAAAAAAAAAAAAAAAAAAAAAAAAAAAAAAAAAAAAAAAAAAAAAAAAGTGAATATTATCATAGAAATGTTTATAATATTATGTGTGTAGATAAAGCAGTGTATGTAACTGTACATAATTAGGCATTAAAACTCGAGTATGGGTTTAAATATGAAACGAACGAAGTGGGTTTTATAATAGGATCACACGAGTGTGATCATTTTGATTATGTAACAGTCACATAAACTACTATTAATCTAAAAAAATAGTAAACAAAAATAACATAAATTGTGTCCTAGAACAGAAAAGTGCCACTTTGATCCCTCCATAGGTGATGTGCAAATAACATTTTCATCACACTTGCTTATACGGCGTGGTGTGTCACGCGGGTTTAACGGTAGCTATAACGCATTTTATTCTCTTGCTATAACGCATTGAGTTAAGGCCTAGTTTTTTTTTAGTTATGGCAGCACGCAGCCATTTATTTGGACTAAAGAAGTTATTATAAGTCACGTACCTATTTGTTTGATATCAAGATTCAAATGAATACTTTTTACTTCTTATTTCTAATTTATTATATTTCTTTTTCTCCTGATCATTTCTAATTATCTTTATTGTTTTATGACTACTGACTAATTTTTATTAATTATTTATTTTAATGTCTTAATTTTTAATTTTATAATTGTTTGCATGCTGAGAGTTGACATTATATTTGCACGCTTGCTTGCAAGCAAAATACTCATTGTACCTGAATAGTCTTAACACTTTTGTTATTGTAGTTTTGCAAATAAATGATTGATTTATTGATTAAAATTGCTGACGTTTACTTTTTATTTTATTCGTTATTTAAGAATGTTTGATTGTTTTCTTACCTGAATAACTGATTAAAATGTGTACAAAATTTTAAACAAAATGGAGGACGATATCTGTTATTGTATTTATGACATATTTCGTATAACTTAATTTTTTCTTACTAATTGTTTTCCGGTCATTTCAAGGCACATGAAGAGCTCGCTATGATATGGCAGTGGATTATATTTGACTGCAGAACATCGAGCGCTGATTGTTTTGCTATGTGTATCTTGACACACATGGGAATCGTAAGTTTTCTTGGTATTTTTATCACGGATGTACAGTCACCTGCAATAATATATTACTCTTCGAAGGCCGCAGAAATATGTAACACGCTCTTAAAAGGCTCTACAAATAAGATCGTGTCAGATATTTTTGCGGCCTTCGTTGTGTAACATATTATTGCAGGTGACTGTACCTACTCATACACCCGTCACACAGCTATAAAAGTACTTGGGCACTTTATCATTGGATTCCATTTATAAATAAGATTTAGATTTAGATATTTATTCTCATAATATGAAATTACATTATAAATTATGCTAGACTAATCTACATGAATTTATATTATGATCGTCATTCATATTAAATCATATTATTTAATAGATACAAATAAAAAAATGTCTTAAAAATAATTAATCCATGCAATTTTGCACCTAGCCTCAAAATTGCAAAAGTGCTGCAATATTACGCGTTTTATTCATCAACGGGCGGCCGACAGCGTGCAAGTTGGTCACTTCAAACCAGGTTAAAGCCTGACCAGTAATATATGATCATTGTCAAGAGGGCTGTTATAGTATAAAAAAATAGTTCCAATGAAATTCAACAACATGGCGCGTGACCATATATTACTGGTCAGGCTTTAGAACCACGCGTGCCGCCATGGTGAATACCTAAGCAATGTGCTACGCGTAGAACTAATACTATAGGTGCAGTATGTACATAACACATCAACGCCTACACTGCAGTCTGAGGTACAGATTTTATATATTTTATGACTTATGAAGTGATCATTAGCTGTCAAGCGGGACAACAAGTCACGCGCGCGTTCTAGAAGTCAAGGATGGCTCGCGACCAACCGCAGCGAAGCTGACGCCGTCGGGCCGCTAATGGTAAGTAAGTAAGTAAGTAAGTAATTTATTTATTGTAAACTGTGTAGGTACATAAAGGTGTTCAATAAGAAGGTATCAACAGTTGCTCGTTTCGAGCGTACAATTTAAAGCCTTAAAAATAATTAACAACTATATACATTATAACATCTAATCTTATCATTAATACATATCACTCGCTGTTTCCATCGCTACGAAAAATTCTTTTAAACTATAAAATACATTTTCTGTAAGAAACCGTTTTAGCTGGAATTTAAATTTGTTATCATCTAACATTTTAATATAGTTAGGTAGGGCATTAAATACACGTATAGAAGTAAAGAAGGCGCTTTTGTAGTACAATGTGTTATTTGCCTTTGGACATATTAGGTTATACGTGTACTTTTCTCTTAGATTGTCTCTTAATGAAGACTTTTTAGCGAAATATTCAAAATTATTCTTTACGAAAAGACAGAGTTCAAGTACATAAATGAGAGTAAAGAGAGAGTATCCGTTTGTCTTTAAATACATTCCGAAGTGATTCCTCGGTATTCATACGGTATATAGTACGTACGCATCTCTTTTGTAAAAGAAAAGTACTTTGTACATCTACAGAATTTCCCCAAAAAATAATTCCGTATGTCAGCAGTGGAAGAACATTTCCATAGTAAGAATTTCTAACAATGATTTCGGAGCAAGTGCCCGATAAGATTGACAAAGCATAACATTGACTAGAAATTAAATTATTAATTCGAGCAATATGCTCTTTCCAGTTAAGAAAAGTATCAATAGTAATTCCTAGGAAACGTATATTACTAACTTCTTCTATTGTCGTTCCCCCTTCTGTAATATTTAATTCTATGGGAGTTGTTTTATAATTCCTAAACTGGATATATTTAGTTTTATTTAAGTTGACTTTGAGATTTAGTGAGAGAAGCCAATCTATTACTTTTTTAAGGGTTGAATTAATATTTTGTTTTGTTTTGGTGAATAAAAAAACATGCAAAACTTTCGCTGTGCAGTATGTTATTATACTTAATACAATTATTTACACAACCACGTGGATAAACAAAGAATAATTAAGTACAAATAACGAGGTATTTACAGATTTTAGGTAATTGGGCATTTCTATGTCCTCAATTTCTTCTGTTTGTTTGGTTACATTTTCAATAAGATCTTCTAATGACCGTAACAAAACGGACAAAACATGTGTAAAATTTTGGGGACACTTTTTTCTCGTATTAGAATCGTAATAGATAATACTTATAAAAATTTCAAAACCTAAAATGCAGGTAGGGGGTTAAAACATTAAATAAAAACATGATTGTGCAAAATTTAGGTAAGGTTGACGAAATATAAAGTGAGCCGATCTCTCGAACAAGTTTGAACAAGATCGTCTTACTTTATATTTCGTCAAGTTTACAAAAGTTGCTCGATGACAGAGAAAAACCGGGCAAGTGCGAGTCGGACTCGCGCACGAAGGGTTCCGTACCATAATGCAAAAAACAAAAACAAAAAAAAAGCAAAAAACTAAAACGGTCACCCATCCAAATACTGACCACTCCCGACGTTGCTTAACTTTGGTCAAAAATCACGTTTGTTGTATGGGAGCCCCATTTAAATCTTTATTTTATTCTGTTTTTAGTATTTGTTGTTATAGCGGCAACAGAAATACATCATCTATCACGGTTCGTGAGATACAGCCTGGTGACAGACGGACGGACGGACGGACGGACGGACGGACAGCGAAGTCTTAGTAATAGGGTCCCGTTTTACCCTTTGGGTACGGAACCCTAAAAATTAAACATATAAACAAAAGACGCGCGTTGGCGGCGGCATCCGCACCGGCGAGGCTGCAGCACGCGAGCACCACTGAGGCTGGCAGCTCCGTCGCCTACTCCACCGACATACCTACACGGTTAAACGTGGTTAAAGCAGATCTCCACGGATACAAACATATCACGCTCGAGTAACTCCAAAAACTCCCCTCTGGGCTCCCCTACTCTAGAGCATTATGTCTACTCGCACTAGTTACATGCAGTATAGTCATATATTAGCACATTGCATCTAGTTTCTTATAGCTTGTACTTTGCAGATAGAAAAGCACGAAAAATACGCCGATGGCTGGTACCAAGAGAAAAAAGCGATACAATGGCTGAATTTGCCGATTGATAAAAAATTACTTACCGAAGAAAAAGCTGCCGAAATGGCGGCAGAATGTAACCGTGGTAAATATATTTATTTGTTTTAACATTCTTCCACAAAAGAAAAACTAAGGCTAAGGAGGCTGGAGTTTGTGTGGGAATTGGGTCGGCGACTAAGAGGAAGGGGTTGCGTCCTCGCTCCGGATCATATCCTCCGGGGCAACGCTGCCAGTGTCATGGGGACTTTTGGGGTGGGGACTTGGCCTAGTTTAAGAGCCAACAGGAGTGGTCATTCCTCCATACAAACGTAGTCCTCGTTTTCCTCCGTGGTTTTTGAAGCTAGAGCAATGATTTTTTCAACACAGATTAATATTGTCAATATCTGTGTCGGACCGTTTTGCTTTTTTTGATATTTTTGTTTTTTAAGGCGCTAGAGCCCTTCAAAAACGGCCAAAATGGCCTAATAGACTATGCCGCAATGAGAGGCGTGGTATTCAAAACTGATATCAATTAGCCAAAAAAGCAAAACGGTCCGACACAGATAATTTCATAATCATTTAGATTTCCAAATTTGGTTACGATTGGTTAAGTTTTGGGGGAGGAAAAAGAGGACTACGAAACCTCGATTTTTGTCATTTTTACGCAGGATTTTTCGCCTCAGCTGCAGTTGTCCCTATCGCACTAATTTTAGGGGCGGAGTCAAGTTTCTAAATACGTACACAGCCAGAAAAGTGATGGGCAATAGTCGACATTTAATGTCGATAATCTAGTGATGTAAGAAGTTATCGATAAACCGTATTGTGTGAAAATATCTAGATCCTAAGATACAAGGGGTTTTGGGTTGAGAGTAGGGAACACATTTTTGTAGTTATGATATACAATCTATTATGAACTTTTTGATTATAATATTTCAAATTGGAAATCAAAATCAAAAATATTTTATTGCATGGTTAAAATGGGTTAACAAAATTTTTAGGTACCTACAGGCACGCTTCGTAATTGTCGAGCAATTTAGGGTCCTGGCTGAATTGGTTGTTCCATACTTACTCGTGCTCTATGGAATGTCCAATTTAGCTAGAACCCTAAATGGCTCAACAATCACGGAGCGTGACAGTACTAATGATTCATGTTCTGTATATCCTGCCCTACAATGGCGTTAATATTTGGTTGTCATGTCTATACTTCGTTTTTAAGCATTATTGAAAAAAAAAATAGTAAATACTAATATTAACCACTAAGTACATAACTATTACAAAAAAAGCTAAATAATTATACGATTGCATGCTTAAAAAAGACACGTCACCTTCACTCTAATGCTAAACAAACGAAGAATAAGAACTAACAGCGATAAGACCGCCTGTTGCTACCTTTATCTACATTGTAAATCGGTTTTAGGGTTCCGTACCCAAAGGGTAAAACACGGGACCCTATTACTAAGATTCCGCTGTCCGTCTGTCCGTCTGTCACCAGGCTGTATCTCACGAACCGTGATAGCTAGACAGTTGAAATTTTCACAGATGATTTATTTCTGTTGCCGCTATAACAACAAATACTAAAAACAGGATAAAATAAAAATTTTAGTGGGGCCTCCCATACAACAAACGTGATTTTTGATCGAAGTTAAGCAACGTCGGGCGGCGTCAGTACTTGGATGGGTGACCGTTTTTATAAATAATGGTACGGAACCCTTCGTGTGCGAGTCCGACTTGCACTTCGCCGGTTTTTTTTAAATTTGTTTTTATGTTTGTGGTGTAATAAAGAATATTTTAGAGTCAGACCAAGAAAAGTCTACAGCAATTTTGATAGCACACGCAGTGCAAGTGTTATTTATATGTCATAATTTCATAGAAGCGACGTTTGAAATAATACTTGCACTGCGTGTTCTATCAAAATCGCTATAGATTTTTCTTGGCCTAACTCTACTTTAAATTACAAAGTAAGGCCTAAATTATAAAATAAGGCCCATCAATGTTTTTTTTTTGTGTTTATTAAACTTGATATTTTGTCTATAGTATTAGCGGACATGGCCTCAAAATTTAAACCCGCTTAAGAATCGGGCCTTATTTCGTGCATTATATACAATACTACCCATTTTTGTGTAGTCATTATTTATACTATAGAAGCATTGTTTGAGTAGCCAATTATTTAAACAGTATTTTTTTAAAGGGCAACGGTGGCAATATTTTAAGGTCTGGATAATAAGATACAGATCTTAATAAGGATATCAATGTAAGTGAATGTTACCATGACTACCAAACAAACAAATGTGATAGAATTTGCCAGCTGGCATTGTAACATTCAGACAGTTACCTATGTACCTAATCTGAAATATGAATAAATTAGTAATATTTTAAACAGGAAAGTAAACCGAATTTTGGCCTTTTGCTGGACACAATCACAATAGTAATTTGTTTTACAAGAGGGCAAAGTTTATCGCCACCGGTTGATGCATTTGCAGCACCAATGGTAGAAAATGCAAGCTCATCATCAACTGCATAATCGACGTTTGATATGACTATTGAATCCGAGCTTTTTGATCATGAATCATGATAAAACAAAATTTTAGAAGGTCGCAGAATAGTGGATTTAAAATATTTATTTTCTGTGATCTCAAATATCAGGCACGATCATACAAATTGTACATTTGCTGATCTTGCCTTTGTCATTGAAAGACGTAAGGGTTTACACAGAGAATATATATTTAAGTGTAATATGTGCAAAAAAAAGGAAACGATACACTCTGAAGACCCAAAAAGAAAATGTTAGTAAATACTGCTCCTCCCCATGGTTACTTGGTTCCTTATTCAACCTACCTGAAATTAAACGAGTAGGTTAGTAAATTATATCATTTTACATTATAAAGTTAAATGTTTAGGTATCTCAATCACTTACTCACTGGTGGACATGGACGCAAAATTTTTGCCCATCTACTTATACTATCTTATAAAAAATGAAATTTTGAAAGTTAGCACGCTTAAAGTTCGTTTTTTGGGTTCCGTACCTCAAAAGGAAAAAACGGAACCCTTATAGGATCACTCGTGCGTCTGTCTGTCTGTCCGTCTGTCACAGCCTATTTTCTCGGAAACTACTGGACCAATTAAGTTGAAATTTGGTACACATATGTAAATTAGTGACCTAAAGATGGAAATGTTTTTTTATAATTTTAAAATACATAGGTTCGAAGTTATTTAAGAAAACAGCCAAAAAATTACCATTCACCCCCTTTTATCTCCGAAACTACTGGGTCTAAAATATTGAAAAATACACAAAATAGTTCTTTACCTATAGATGACAGGAAAACCTATTAGAAATGTGCAGTCAAGCGTGAGTCGGACTTATGTACGGAACCCTAGTTTTTGCATTAAGGTAACAGATTTTGACATGTCTTATTAAAAATTACCATTGAAAAATAAGTCATAGCAAATATGTTAGAATTATAAATCATATTAATCATATTAATGAGCAAGAGCACCCTAAACCGGCGAGCGTGTATGAGGAATGTTATGAATGTGAAGGAAGCGAAAGTGGTATGTCAGGATCGTAGCAAGTGGAAATCCGTGGTCTCTGCCTACCCCTCCGGGAAATAGGCGTGATTGTATGTATGTATGTATGTATGTATGTATTAATCATATACTTTTTTATATTCTTTTGCTTTCATAAGTAATTTAAACTAATTTTTGAAAGCGTTTTTCAATAATTATTAATAAAAAGACACGTCATGATTGTTTACCTTCTTTCTAATGCTAAAAAATAACGAACTATAATAACCGGGCCTTATTTGGTACAGAACCTTGATTTGATAGGTACATCGGATATTCTGGGCCCCTGAGTTTGTTACGTAAAGGACAAAATGGTGACATGTGGTTAGAGCTGATACTGTTAAACTAGTGGTTCTGTGCGCTAAGTATAAAAAATAAGCTTCAGCGAACTCATTAAGCCTAGAAAAAACCCTACACCCTACTGCCACTTAAGTCAGTCTTGAGTCTTTGAATCAATTTCCGTAGTAGTACTAGTACTACTAAGGTACTAGGAGGTAATAAGGCCTATAGTAGGTATAATAAGGCCTACCTGAAAAATAATGTTCTTACAACAGTGTAACCGTGTTAGTTATTTGAGTAACATATATGTAAAGTGATACAATTAAAAGCTAACAGCAAACCAGTACATAAATTATATCTTATGTACTTCTTATGAATTACACTCTTCTAAAGGTTTCGGCTAATTACGCTTAATTACTTGAATAAAGGTAGATGAATTGCGTGCGGTCCAATAGGTAACCACAACTCACGGAGTCCAAAACAATAAGCTGATCAGCAAAGTCAAGTAAACAAAGCCATGTCACAGTAGTAGAAAGATTATCGAGTTCCGTAAACGTAAGCCGGGTCAAAAAATTCAATCGCAACACAGTAAGTAATAAGTGAACGCCTCGTGGCAGTAACGCACGAAAAATAACATTGCAAATTGTCGGCAATGAGGCGCGCGCGGGTGCAAGCGTACGCATCTGTGTGCGTGCATTACACACACAAATACAGTCTCTCACGCCCCGTCAGAGCGACGGGTATATTCAGCTTGAAATCTCAAAATTGACTTTTAGCTCAGCTCCCGTTTCGTCTTAATTTAGTTTAGTGTATAAGATTGACAAAGTCGTCATGTCATAGTCATAGTCATAGTCATAGTCATTTATTTGATAAAACCGGTTTACATGTCAAAGATGATAATTATAATGATTCCCAACATATTACAGTATTGTAAAATGATTGAGTTAAAATTAGATCACAATATGATAAAAATACAATATTAGTAAAAATGTGCAATTATACAACCATAATTAGTCACTTCACGAATTCATCCGAATAAATTATAACACATACCTAATAATAGTACCTAATATTGAAGTCAGTACCGAAATAATAAATAAATAATTACACTTAAGGATGTTGGTATATGGACTAACTGTCTTTATACATTAAAAATTCATCGTAGTTATAGAACGAGCGCTCAATAAGCCAGTGTTTTAGACGGCACTTAAACCTATGCAGACTTGTGGCCTCAGTTACAATGCTTGGTAACTTGTTGTAGACCGTGGGGCCCATAACGTGAGTTAACTTGGACGACTTCACAAGTTTGCGGCTAATACCTACAAGCTTGTTAGCGTTTCGCGTATTGTACTCGTGTACCATTGCGCTCGTTTTGTAGGACGTAAGGTGTTCACGCACGTACACCGCCACCTGCATTATTACTACTGCGGGTAATGTGAGAATGCCCAGTTTTGTGAACAGTTGCTTTGCCGGAGTATCTAGCGGTACTCGTGAGATGGTTCGTATGGCGCGTTTCTGGAGGCGAAAAACTCTTTCCCACTCGGCACAGCGTCCCCAGAGTTCCGCCCCGTACTGTATTAGGGAGTGAACTGTGGCAAAATAACACGCGCGGGCAACCTCCGGAGTCACAGACCCGACAACTCTACTAAGGGCAAAGCACGCGCTTGCTACTCTGCTGCACAGTTTGTCTACATGCCGATCCCACTTCAAGCCCGAGTCTATCTCAAAACCCAGAAAAGCTGTAGCAGTGGTTTGTTCCAGCAGCGTTCCATCGATTTCAACAGCCAGCGGCGCTGCTTGGCGACCAGATAAATTAAATTGCATGAAGTGCGTTTTCTTAAGGTTGAGAGCTAAGCCATTGGTTCTGAACCAATAAGCAAGCTGCGCCGCTGCCTCGTTCAACGCCTTCTCAACGCCATCTCCATTCGGAGCAGTAACAATCGCAGCAACGTCATCAGCATACATTAGTATCTCACCGGCTTTTATGGCATCGGGCAGGTCGTTTAAAAGCAGTGAAAAAAGCAAATTTGAAACTGATGATCCCTGCGCCACGCCCATACGTCCTCCCTGTGGATCAGACCTCACTTTCCCACCATCACTAACCACAACTTGTGTCTTATTTTGAAGTAGGCTTGAGAACAGGGACAATGATGTATCGAGGATGCCGTAATGGCGCAGCTTACTTATGAGCACTGCATGGTCGGCAACATCAAAAGCTTTTGAGAGGTCACAACACAAGACTGCGACCTCCTGCTGACTCTCTCTAGCTGCCACAATACGCCGTATCAGTTCACGGGATAGAGACGTGGTGGATCTGCCCTCACGGTACGCATACTGTCTGTCAGATAGACTATTAGTTGATTTTAGGAACTGTGAGAGACGGGCACTTAGACCATGCTCAAAAATTTTTGCTATCGCCGGAATAATCGATACCGGTCTATAGCCATCCATGTCTCCTCTGCTACCCTTTCCTTTGAAGATAGGTGCAACCTTACTTATTTTAAGCGGGTCTGGGTACGTACCTTCTTTTATGCAGCGATTAAAAAGTTCAGCCGTCGCAAAAGCTAATGGAATAGGCGCTAGCCTCACCAGTTTCATGCTCACTCCGTAAACGTCCTTTGAAGCCTTTGGTGGAATGCATGAAGCAATCAAACGGTGTACCTCCTCCGCTGTAAAAGGGCGGAGTGTAAACAAGCAGTCCGCGGCGGGCCGGGCGTCGCGCAGCTGGCGCAGGGCGCGGGCGACGTCAGCGCGCGGCGCCCCGCACGCTTCCGCTGCACCTAGGAACCTAGAATTCATTGCATCTAATGCCTGTTTCTTACAGCTAAACTTTGACCCGTCATTTTTTTTTATAACGTCTGTCACATCTAGCACAGGCGTCCTAGCCAAGGTGACAATCGCTATCGCTTCGCCATCGAATCGCTTTGTGTCTCTCTATCATTCCATATTAGTGTGACAGTGACAGTTGCGTTTCGTTCGCTACGGAGCGTTAGCGATTGGCATCTTGTCTACGGGGCCAGGGCTATTATGTTTTGCCCGTTCCTTATTTATAACATTCCACATGGCTTTAGATGTATTAGTACTCAATTGAATTAGATTGTTGTAGTGACTAGATTTATTACTGTTAATTAAATTATCATAATGGATTTTCATGTCATGTATAAATGTATTAATTGAATCGTTATTTGGGTGCGTATTACCAAATTCTATCATGTCGAATAATAAATACTTACATAATTTAACATCTGCGTTAATCCAAGACGAGTTATGCCCATTACTAATAATTTTCATACGCAGTGGGAAGCAGATATAAAACTTATTAACTATAATATAGAATAAATCTTTATTTACATACAATATATATACAGTGGTACTACTAAACGAAATTAATAACTAGCTTAAATCTAAAATAGGCCCTTGAGGCATTGTACCAAGGATGCTGGCGGCATTTCCTCGCTGTATCGCAATGCTGATACGTTGTGCGAGGTAGCCGCCAGCTCTTCGGTCACCAGTTACGTCAACCAGACGCTTCGCGATTTCTGCGAACAACTTATGCGCGCTGGGACTAGGACTATAATATTAGTAATAGAAATCGCAAGTTCTTTAGCGTTCGTGTTTTTGGCAAGTATGTAGCTCCAATCAACACTATACAAAGCCGCAGTAAAATTAGCCTGATTAACCTCAGAGAAACACCTGGTATATATATGAGAGTTACTTATGTGAGCTCCATTACGTAATCTTAATTCTCCCCTGATAGCAAGGTGGTCGCTTAGATTAGTGGTAACTGGCTTCACCGTAACTGAACCAATCGGTAAGTTTGAGTACAAGTGGTCTAAACAAGTCGCTGTTGTGGCGGTAATTCGCGTAGGGAAATCCACAAGATTTCCAAAACCATGAGATCGTAACATATCGGACCATTTTCAACCGACGAAAAAAAAACGGAGGAGGTTCTCAAGTCGACGCGTATATATTTTTTTTATATATGACCACGCATAACTTTTTACAGAGATGTTCGATTTTGATATTTTTTTTTTATTGGAAAGGGTATACCCCGAAGTTGGTCCCATATAAATTTGGAAAAAAAAATCCAACCTTAAGGGTAGGAAAATAGGGGATGATTGATTTTTTCACTCACCGATTGTAACGTATGACCACGCATAACTTTTTACAGAGTAGTCGTAATAATAATAAAAATTTGGAAAAAAATCCTACCCTAAGGGTGGGAAAATAGGGGTAATTTATTTATATTACAGAACAAAATAATAGTTAAAGTAGGATTATTAATATAACAGTTAATAGCTAAAGCAAGGTAGGTAGCTATTTTAAAAGTAATCAAAAATTAAGCATGTAATAATTTGTATAAATTATAGCCACAGAAAATTATAAAATAAAAACTTGCCAGCCTCAAACAAACTTGAGCACCTTAGTGAAGCACCTGCACCGACTCCAAAAATAACAGATTGTATATATATAAATACCCAGATTTGTGTGATTGATTTCAGAAGTATGTATATATATAGTTCATAGGTATTCACTTGCGTTATTGAAGACAAAATAATTATTTTTTTCTTTTCAGTGTGCTATTGTTTTTGTTGGTCGACTCGTTTTATCTCAACACTCCTTTCGCCTAAGCAATTCACGTTAAAATCACCCAAGATCACACACTGTAGTTCTAATTCATTAATTTTATTGAGCACCCGTTCAAATACATTAAGAAAGTCGTTTATACCAATTAAGTTGGTCCTATATATACATAAAACAGTTATACCGAAATCGAAGAGATCAATTGCTGATATTTCACAATATCTTTCTACAGATAGGTTCACTATGTCTAAGTTTTCTATGCATTTAATATAGTCACGCGCGTATATACACGAGCCGCCGTGCAATGTATTACTTCTACAATAACACGAAGCAAGTTTAAAGCCGTCTAACTGTACACAATTCAAATTCGCGAATTGTAGCCAATGCTCGGTGATTCCCAAGATGTCACACTTAAGTTCTCCCTGTAGAAGCACTTCGAGACGAAGTGTTTTATTCTCCAGTGCGGCAATATTTTGATGGCATACTGTGATTGCTTCAAACTCGCTCGCATTCTTTGGAGATGCAGTCTGCGCACCGTAGTATTTACGACTGCTCGGTGCGACTGTGGCCGGAGTCAGGTGTGCGCCCGCGCAAACCGGGTGGGGCGCGAGTGTCGGCGGGCCGCGCGCTACGCGCCTCACCAGATCGGCGTCGAAACCACTCCGATATTTTTACACCGGGCGGCCACGTAGTTGGTGCATATATGACGTCATACAGCCGCTCCGAAAAACCTATAATAAAGGCTGCGTGTTTGTCAGTCTTAATCTCTCGTTTTTCAACAGTGATCTCGTTCATCGATAGTCGTTCACTTAAGTATTTCGTAACATTTTGAACGGTAGTTTCCGGTCTAAATGACCACGCCTGCACGTATTTTTGACGCTCCACAGTTTGGAGGTCATCGTCTTTTTTTCCTGCACCAGTAATTATTGGCCGGGGTTTGTTGTTTCGCTTGTAGGTAATATGTTTCCATTTATTGGGATTGGTTTTATTTTCCTCGTCGTTGGATTCATCACTAGCCTCCTTCGACAGAGCAAGAGTTGGGATCGCAGGTGATGTAACCATACTGGGTCGTGGAGGGTCACTGGTCTCCTCGCGCATCACATTCGTTGAAGTCGCGGTTAGGATCGCTTGCACTGGAGCCCCACCTTGTAGTATAGACTTATCAGCGGGAAGAGCGAGAGCGACGTTCGGTGTTGTCACCGCTCGGCTTGCTTCGGGTGCTATCGGCTGCGCTCCGACGTCAGTGATCGGTGATCGGCCAGTGGTTTTCGCGCTTGATTTTTTCGCGCTTGATTTCCCATAGGCTAATCATGTTGCGAATTCCATGCATTGCATGTTAAAATAAAGCCTTTAGCTGATTTGTTTTTGTAAGCACTTGACGAAGCCCTTTTTGAAGTGAAAACTTCTTTAGCGGCGCTGGGCACTTTTTGAGGTGGGGAAAAAATTATAAACTCGAGACAGCGTAACGCGATCACGTGACCGTAACGTTTAGATGGCCACTCATTTAGATGGCATTTAAATCAATAAAGAAAAACTCAATGACATTAAGTACCTAGGACACTATGTGACGGAGGACCTCAAGGACGATCTCGATTTGGAGAGAGAACGGAGAGCGTCAGCGGTTAGAAGCAATATGTTAGCTCGTAGGTTTGCCCGTTGTTCAAAACAAGTTAAAATCACCCTTTTTAAGGCGTACTGCCAAGTATTCTACACGGGTAGCCTATGGGTCAACTACACGCTGAAAGCCTATAACGCTCGTCGTGTCCAGTATAATGATGCCTTCAGAGTCCTGTTGAGGTTGCCACGGTTCTGTAGCGCGTCAGGAATGTTTGCCGAGGCGCGTACCGACGACTTTTATGCGATCAGGCGAAAGCGGGTCGCATCTCTTCTAAACCGCATCCGACGCAGCGACAACAGGATACTGAAGGTCATTGCCGATAGGCCAGATAGTTCCATCCTGTGTAGCTGGGTTAAAATTATTAATTAATATATTATGTACATTGCAACTTAATTCTATTACCTATTCTTTTGACATGAAATCATTAATTATATGGATAAAAATAGTCTATTTTATTTTTTATCATGAACCTGACAATTTATTCAGTCCTATTATTATATTATTATGCCTATTTATAAATTTTGATTTCATTGTTAAAAATATTATTGTCAATTATTTATTTACTGTCTTGAAAATATTTGAATGTACTAACATGTAGCAATAGCGAACTGAACCTTGTTTACTAACTAAATAATGTTCTGAATGTTGTATAGAATTTAATGTTCTGAAATAAAGATATTTTATTTATTTTATTTTTATTTATTTTATTTTTATTACATGAAAAAGGTTCTAATCTTGTACGGGTTGAAATACGAGGATCTCAGAGTTACATTCTAACTTTATATCACTCAAATATAATTCAATAAAGCTACATCTTGATGAAATCGCTAATAAAAGTGAACTCTAATACTGGTGAATAAAACTCAAAATATCATGACCAAATACCGGGTGTGGCCTGTAATATGAGCAAAAAATTAAACTGTAGGCTGTACTCCTCATACTGACCAACATTTGTTCAGCGACTTTTAAAAATAACTTGTGGTTTGATTTTGAGTGCACTTTAAAGTTTATTCTAAGACGCAATATATTTTGTTATGTTTAAGGCGTGACAAGCAACGTCAATCACAATGATATGGCGTGGCGATGGCGTCCATTGAAGATAATATTTATTTAGTATGAAAAATAGGGAGTCTCAATACTTCATTATTTTTAAAAGTTGTTGAACAATAGTGTCACCTTTTGAGGAGTACAATCTATGTTTTAATTATTTGCTCGTGTTACAGGCAAGGACCGGAAAACCCCTCTTTACGCTTAATCCTATCAATTCGGTAACCCAATCGATTCGGTTACCGTATCATTCGGTAACCCTATCATACTGTTACCTGATTGTAATAGTAACCTTATTGAAACGGTAACCCTAACCTTTAACCGAGTTAATCTCAAAACCCCATCGCGATAGGGTTTTTGTTAAGGGTTTTTAACAGGTTTTCATTCAGTTATGGTAACCTTTATTATCGGTTGCTTACTGGTTTGCTACATTAAAGTAGTTTTAGTGATGTGCCGTCAGAACTAAAAAAAATACTAAAAAATTTGTTTATTTTATTTACTTTATTTATATTTTGTGGATTTTATTGATTTTACTTATTAAATTTATTTAATTTAATTTATTTATTTAATTGATTTAATTGATTTAATTTATTGAATTTGTTGAATTTATTTATTTTTTTGAATTTATTTAATTTAATTAATTTATTTAATTTATTTAATTTATTTAATAAGTTTAATTTGTTATATTTGTTTAATTAATTTAATTTAATTATTTTATTTAATTTATTTAATTTATTTAATTTATTTAATTTATTTAATTCATTTAATTCATTTAATTCATTTAATTCATTTAATTCATTTAATTCATTTAATTCATTTAATTCATTTAATTCATTTAATTCATTTAATTCATTTAATTCATTTAATTCATTTAATTCATTTAATTCATTTAATTCATTTAATTCATTTAATTCATTTAATTCATTTAATTCATTTAATTCATTTAATTCATTTAATTCATTTAATTCATTTAATTCATTTAATTCATTTAATTCATTTAATTCATTTAATTCATTTAATTCATTTAATTCATTTAATTCATTTAATTCATTTAATTCATTTAATTCATTTAATTCATTTAATTCATTTAATTCATTTAATTCATTTAATTCATTTAATTCATTTAATTCATTTAATTCATTTAATTCATTTAATTCATTTAATTCATTTAATTCATTTAATTCATTTAATTCATTTAATTCATTTAATTCATTTAATTCATTTAATTCATTTAATTCATTTAATTCATTTAATTCATTTAATTCATTTAATTCATTTAATTCATTTAATTCATTTAATTCATTTAATTCATTTAATTCATTTAATTCATTTAATTCATTTAATTCATTTAATTCATTTAATTCATTTAATTCATTTAATTCATTTAATTCATTTAATTCATTTAATTCATTTAATTCATTTAATTTATTTAATTCATTTAATTTATTTAATTTATTTAATTTATTTAATTTATTTAATTTATTTAATTTATTTAATTTATTTAATTTATTTAATTTATTTAATTTATTTAATTTATTTATTTAAATTATTTTAGTTATAATATAATAATATTTATAATAAGAACACACCACACAAGTAGGTATAAAGATAAACAAAGGAAAGGCAAAAAAACTTGTTTGTGCTGGAGGCTTCATAGACCGCCCATGCCAACCTCGGTTATTCAATAATAAGTTGAATTTAAGTGTGCGTAAAGATTACAATCGTTTGAACTGGTCAAAAACCTCATAATGAGGTAACTGAATAGACTGGGTTTTTATTTCGGTTACCGGTAACAGAGGTTAACTCGATCTGATACGGTTACCGAATCAAAGTGTTACCTTATTAAGCGGTTACCGTTATGGTAGGGGTTTTTATAAACACCTCTAAAATAACCCTATGAAAAACCCCGGTTAAGGTAACCGGTTCCTGTCCCTGGTTACAGGCCACACCCGGTATATTTAGATGCGAGATCTGCGAGGTAACTTTACAATTTCTATTCGAATTTTAAACAATTAACGCTACAAATTTGAATTTCGAATTTTAAACAAGCTCACTGACCAGCAATTTCGGAACTAAAGTTTTTCAATAGAAAGGAGGATGGGTCAATTATACATAGTGATGCAGACATTTTGGACTAGTCATAGAGTTTTCACTTCTGTCGGCACTCCCGGAGTGCAACCCGTTGTTTTTTTTTTAAGTAAAAACTTCTTTAGGCGCGTTGGGCATTTTTTAGATGAAAAAAAAAGACTTCGAACTCGCGACACTGTTATATTACCGTTACCGTAACTAACACCTCTGTATATAAGTACCGTAAAATGCGCGCGGTTTGCGGGGAGAGTTGGATTATGAATGGGGAGAGAAGGGATGAAAGGGGGGTGAGATGGAATTTTAAGGCTACTGCTACAACAATAATGTATTCCAATTTAAAATGGAGGTATAGTAATACTCATAATAAAAAAATAGATCCAACAATCTTCCAAAATCACCTTTGTATGAAAACCCATCTCACCCCAATTACGAGGGACTACCGGGTGAGGTGGGATATCCTGTTTATCGTCAAAGTTATGAAATGGAACTACCCAAAATAAAATAAAAACTAAAATACAAACGTCCGGAACACTTATTATATACACCAGTTTGCATATGTAAAAATGAAATGTTATCGAGGTTTGAATGTCAGTTTTGCGCCTACTCACCCCATTTTACGGTATCTACATATATTGTGTATGTACATACATAGGTTTAAGATGCGAAAAAACCATTGAACTCACGACACTGTTACCGTTACCGTAACCGACACCTAGGCCCCGTTTGTTACACAAGAGTTGAGTTTAGGTTGAAATACATTGATAAATGATAATATAACTATCATAAAAATGGAGGAGGCCTTCACTCTATGAAGAGGTCCTTGATAAAAAAATGCTTTTATATATTATTTGTGTTGTAATTGTTTCCTTATTTATTTCTCCTCTTAAGTTAGGTTATATATAATATGTATATGAAAGTAAAATATAAAAACATTTACAAAACAATATAAAATACATATAAACACATTATAAAAAACCTAACCTAGATTGCCGCCGGCAGCGGAGCTTGGCCCAAGCTGCCGGTGGTCAGGGCCGCAGAGTGAGGAACCGACGTACTATACGCGCCGTGTCCAAAATTACCGCCTTCTGCATCTGACCCTTGATCCAACCACCCAGCGAGAGTCTCTCTAGGTGTTGGTCGAGACTCTTCGCTATTAGACCGTTCACTGAAACGACTATCGGGACAATGCAAGCAATGCAGGGCAATTTTGCTACAAAAGAGGGCTGTTAGAATGTTGTCTGGGGTGCCGCCATTTACTCCGACTAAAGAGTATTTCCGCGAATTAAAAATTCTAACGGTACCCTCGTTATATATTCTTGAAGTGGCGAAGTACATGTATATACACAAAAGTGAATATGTGATGCGTCGACCTGAACAAAGGAGAACTGATAGGGACATTAAGTCTGTCTTTGTCAGTGTGACGATTACACAATAAACAGTACGACGCAACTACCCGCTAGCTTCACTCCGTGGAGAAGTGTCATGACGAGCGGGTGGCTGGCGGAGTGCACGAGTGATAACAGTTGTTTCATTTGATCACCCAGTACACAACGGAGCCTGGACGTCACAGATGGCGACGAGGGTAAAATATTACAAAAAAATTACGGAAAGGAAAGGTAACGGTGGCGGAAAAAAAAAACAAATCTAAGGTATGGAAATCCTAACCTAATAGCTACCGTATTTGTCCATTTCCTCCCGAGCTGCCGATTGTATTCAGGTAATACAAAATTTTGGGCGAGGTGATATTCTGTGTCACGAGTGACGTACGGTTGTACATAATACGAAAATATTAAAACTACAACGATTTTGTTAGGCGGTACTTACGTAAGTAGTAGTAGGTTATGAAATTCCAAACTCACGTAAGAGGAGTATTAAATAAACTAATGCAGAATTTAAATATTACTGTAAACACGTAGATCTAGTACCTATACCTAATTTTATAGTTTTGTTTACAATCAATGTTAATAAAAACAATTATGTATATGCACAGTTGATTTTGTCGACTGTTTACATAAGAACAGTGGTTAACTTTACAACTATTATTGAGTAAATAATTGATGGTACGTAGCTCGGGAGGAATGTTTACTAAGCAAAGAAGAAATATACGCGTGCTTATTACACTAACTCTTTGACAATGGATACTGTGCGTGAGCCTGGTTACCAAATGTAAATCCAAAAGTGTAATCAATGCAAGATAGATCAATAATTGGGGTCACTACAAAAAATAATGTACTCATGTTACATTATTCCTATGATGTGGCACCGACGTATTAGCCATGATTTTTTCCATGAAATGACAGAAACGAATATGCTGATGGTTTGCGTGTTACAAATACAGATGGTAAATGGTTTATTTTCTGACTCAAAATCGTATATTAGAATTAATATGATATAAAGGGTAAATAATCAAACTACCTTCGCGGAAATCATGATTATTATGAGTTATGTATTTACCGTTCATACTTAAAATATACCGACCTACTTAGTCGTGTAATTAAATACTAAGATATTTTTACATGAGGGAACGTATAGAGAAACCTGCATATTAAATCGGAAGGTATAGTTGTATACATTTTATGGACCTTATGTCCTAAATAGAAGAAATATTGTTCGGTTAAAATAACCAGTTATAATCAATTGAAATGCTATTTATAGCACGATATGGGTATGAATCGATGTTAACTTGGTGTCGATTTAACATATATTTATATATACATAGGTATGTGCTGTTTATGATAATAAACAATGCTAGCAGGTAACGGACCAGTTAAATTATCAAGGACCGTTACGATGTCAAGTGAGTCAAGAACTATAGATAGCGTACTTAGACTGATGAATGCCGAGGGCTTTGTTATTGTTTTACTGTAGGAGTAAACACGTAAACTCAGCATCAAATGAATTGAGTAGTAAGTTGGAGTCGGACTAACCAGAAAAATAAATTGCAAGAAGTAAACTGTACATCACATCTATGCTGCAGTTGGTATAAGTAATAATTAGTAGGTTGAAACGTTCAACTGGTACTAGCAAAACAAATAATTAGTAGGTTGAAACTTTCAACCGGTACTAGCAAAACAAATAATTAGTAGGTTGAAACTTTCAACCGGTACTAGCAAAACAAATAATTAGTAGGTTGAAACTTTCAACCGGTACTAGCAAAACAAATAATTTGTAGGTTGAAACTTTCAACCGGTACTAGCAAAACAAATAATAAGTAGGTTGAAACTTTCAACAGGTACTAGCAAAACAAATAATTGGTAGGTTGAAACTTTCAACCGGTACTAGCAAAACAAATAATTAGTAGGTTGAAACGTTCAACCGGTACTAGCAAAACAAATAATTAGTAGGTTGAAATGTTCAACTGGTACTAGCAAAACAAATAATTAGTAGGTTGATTGTTCAACTGGTACTAGCAAAACAAATAATTAGTAGGTTGAAACTTTCAACTGGTACTAGCAAAACAAATAGTTAGTAGGTTGAAACTTTTAACCGGTACTAGCAAAACAAATAATTAGTAGGTTGAAACTTTCAACCGGTACTAGCAAAACAAATAATTAGTAGGTTGAAATGTTCAACCGGTACTAGCAAAACAAATAATTAGTAGGTTGA
The DNA here is from genome assembly GCF_910591565.1 of Cydia splendana. Taxonomy (NCBI): domain Eukaryota; kingdom Metazoa; phylum Arthropoda; class Insecta; order Lepidoptera; family Tortricidae; genus Cydia; species Cydia splendana. The sequence goes on from NC_085976.1 coordinate 15,157,240, forward strand.
AATGTTCAACTGGTACTAGCAAAACAAATAATTAGTAGGTTGAAACTTTCAACTGGTACTAGCAAAACAAATAGTTAGTAGGTTGAAACTTTCAACCGGTACTAGCAAAACAAATAATTAGTAGGATGAAACTTTCAACCGGTACTAGCAAAACAAATAATTAGTAGGTTGAAATGTTCAACCGGTACTAGCAAAACAAATAATTAGTAGGTTGAAATGTTCAACTGGTACTAGCAAAACAAATAATTAGTAGGTTGATTGTTCAACTGGTACTAGCAAAACAAATAATTAGTAGGTTGATTGTTCAGCTGTTGCTAGAAACACAAATAATTAGTAGGTTGGAACTTTCAACTAATACTAGCAAAACAAATAATTAGTGGGTTGGAACTTTCAACTGGTACTAGCAAAATAAATAAGTAGTAGGTTGAATGTTCAACTAGTACTAGCAAAACAAAAGAAATGATAAGCGAAATCATAACACTTACCTACGATACAAACAGAGAATAATTAGTTAGTTGAATGTTCAACTGGTACTAACAAACCAAAAGAGTCAAATGTACCTAGTAACTAGTCTAGTAGACGCGATAGTGGTGGTTGGTACTAACGATAGGACCTTTTGTTATAGGTCGTCCAAATTAGTACAACATAGTACTTAAAAGTAAACTGACGCGATATAGTGTTGGTTGGTACTAACGATAGTATCTTGTTTTAGGTCATCCAAAATGTCCTAGATACCACCATTAGACGGATTCTTTAGCCCACCAAAACTTAATAGGGAGGCAAAATAGTCATAAACTGACATTATGTTAGTATAGAGTGACCTCCTATTATGTAATGTATTTATTGAATTCGAAATTATATAATAAGCAGTTTAGTGCCTCTGCCTACTGTTCCAGTTAACTTAAGGCGTAGGTATAGATGGATGGCCTCGGGAATAGGCATATCTACTAATGTAGATTCAGAGTAGATTTCAATTATACAAAAAAAAATTACGCCAGTTGGAAACATTTTCTGTAAAGTATTACAATTTAACCTTCTTCTAACCTATACCCGTATCATAAATTAACTGCATTTTGCAGATGTTCGTATGGGTAAGAACCGAATGTATCAGCTTAAATAAAAACGAACAAAGTATATATAAAAATATATTATACGACGACTTAGACGGTAATCCGGTTAAAGATTGTTGTAGCAATCCTGTTGGAACAGTTAGAAGACAGGTTAAATTATAGTTTAAGAGAAACAAGCACGTGACCAGGATAAGAGTAATAATGCATTCTGTGTAAGTAGCCGTGGAAATTGTGGAACACAGAGGCATGCCTAAACTGCCCAAATAAAACCTATAAATAGATGAGGATATACAATTCTTCAAAATCGTATATGACCCAGATTTCATATAATAAATCCCAATTCCAATCCATTTTAGAGCCGGAATACATGATTCTATATAATAATAATCAGGGCAAAGCTCAATTACAAACCCAAGTACAACAGGTACGTAAATAGACGCTGGGCCTACATCATGTCATGTAGTACCTAAAGTCAATGCTGTAAAAACTGAAGTGGCGATGCGGGGAGCCTTACACGGTGAGGAAGCACTGCTTACTTAACTACGAAACTATACCCAAGGCAACCATGACTAAGGTACTAACAGAAAACACTCTAGTGACCAGCAGTTAACCTAATGTCTTGTAAATAGACATACGACTTTTGTCGGTTAACAGTGTAGATGACGAAGTCCCTTTTTAACTACCTAGGTAGTAGGTACACCTACTCAGATGAAGATGAGTGATGTGTGTGATGTGATGACTAATTATAATTAAGTGTAATTAAAAAGGCACTTTACCGGAAAATATATTTCCTTATTTCAGTCACATGCATAAACTTACAATAATTAAGGATGCCAAAACTCTTAGGTATGCGGTTGAGACAATACATACATTAGAAATTATACATTGTCTCAGAACCGATACATTAAATCAAAACAGAAACAAATAACTAAATACTGTGTGTAGGTACCTACACATTATAAAATAAAAACAATAAGTATTCGTGATTTTGATCGCTCTCAATGACAGTTTGCCTGATGTTTAATTTGTTGAGGCTAACTAATTAAGTAAAACTAGTAGATTAAAGTTGTAGCTTGAACCACTTCATTGATCTACCCAAGAGTACACATTTATTGTACTAATTGAGCACTAAGCCTCAAAAGACCAAAAGCCTAGGTCTTATCATTTAGAAACGTTAAACGTAACGATAAAATGGTAAAGTACCTAAACATTCGAACTGTACTCTGGTGTACTCAGTATTTCATGGGATCATGGTTAGAATAATGTAATTCCATTGGTTCGTTGGAAGATGTTTATTGGAGTTAAATTATATACTTACCAATGGCAGGATAGGAAGCAGACATACAAGGTGTATACCTATGTTTCAGGTTTATAAAATATGTTGCAAGTAATTGAAATAAACCGAAGAAAAGTGTATAAGCACAAATAATAATATTTATGTGACAGCCTGACAGTAATTATTGTGGAAATAATAATACAATACTTACTGGTCACAATTCAATTGAAAAACCAGCTTTTAATTAGTAAGGTGTTACGTTATTTTCATAACATAAATTTTAATTATGATTCTTCGCATAAGTAAGTTGCTAGAATAATATTACATTCGATATTATATTTGCTGTGTTACTTTTTGAGCAATAAAATGTTTGAAATACCTAAATATTTGGATTAATTGATGTCAAGATTATATTATTCAAGTATTATAATTAAAAAACGATAATTAGATATGTATGCAATGCAATTAATAATAATAATGGTCAAATAGGCAGGTAAACCTTAGTAGGTACCTAACAAATTAATAATATATAAATCTATTTATATAGATTATTGTTTGCTTAACCTATTCACAAGTAAAATCATACTTGACGTGGTACCTCTACAACGAATGTAACATTGCTACTTTATTTGACCTTGGATTATATACAAGTATTTTAAATTGCATTATATATATTAACATCATACAAGACAAGTAAAACTGAGTCAATCAGTTATTACCAATAAGTAACTAATGTCCAAGATGCTTGGCAAGCTTACAATGTTTTTGTACCTAAATCATGAAATAGGTATTAATTAGTAAAATATTATATTGTATGCTAATGGAAATACCTGGAAATGTGTAAGCATCAAAAGGAAAATGTAGTAATTAAGGCGTTTAAAGTAAATTTTTGAGTTATAAGTAATTGAATAAAAAACTCAAAACTGCAAATAGGAGAAGGAGAGGGACTGACACCTAAGAAGAAATTGTAAAAGTAAAATAATAGTTTTACAGATTTAAAGGCTTGCTAGTGTTGGAAAATATTTATTATTTAACTGTTGTAAAATGAATACATCCACACCTCGCCGAGTTTCTTACGCCGGTTCTTCTCGGGTCTGAGGTTAACCTTTCCGAACCGGTGGTAGTATACCTAGATTGGAAAAATAAATTAACCTAGCGAGTATAAGATAATACGATAAACTGAACTATTGTTGCATGATAAATATATAAAGTAAAATAAATAAATCGTTATAAAAAGGGAGAGATGTGACGATTACACAATAAACAGTACGACGCAACTACCCGCTAGCTTCACTCCGTGGAGAAGTGTCATGACGAGCGGGTGGCTGGCGGAGTGCACGAGTGATAACAGTTGTTTCATTTGATCACCCAGTACACAACGGAGCCTGGACGTCACAGTCAGGCTTGCAAAAACATCCAACTCGTTGGGGGTAGTTGGAATTAAAATCTTTAACAGCCTGAGCCGTGAGATTAAAGAGGCGGCTTCTTATGACCTGTTTGTTGAGAAGTTGAAAGCATATTTAATTGATAAGGCATTTTTTACGGTTAAGGAATTCTACAGTAAATTTAACATTAAATAATTTCGTAAATAATGACATTTGTGATGTATTTGTGATGTTTAAGCTATTTTCTTCTTCTTTCCTTGATCTGGTTATGTGTTTTTAATTTAGTGTTAGTGTTTTGTAGTTGAGTGTTTAGTGTTAGTTGTATATTTCGTAGTTCTATTGTGATTTTGTTGACATGTGTTATTTTGACATTAAAGAAATTGAATTTGAATTTGAATTTGAATGATCGTCGAATCAACATCCCACATGGCGGTTATCTCGTGAGCCAAGTCTAGGTACTTACTGGACTTGTCCTTCACGGCCTTCACGAGATTCTCATCATGGGGGATGGTGACGTCGGCGAGCACGGCCCGGCGCTGCAATCGGTCTATCAGCACGATGTCAGGCTTATTGGCGACAATAGTCCTGTCAGTGATGATATGTATCGATCCCAATAGAGCGTGGCACGACCATTGTTGTAATTGTTTTTATTATTATTTAAACTAAAATTTATAAAATTGCATGCACTCAAATCACAATACCATTGTAAATCAAATTTTATTAAGGAAATAAAAAGGCTTAATTATTATAATATAACTATACTAGAAGTGCCCGCGGCTCCGCTTCCGTGAGTGAAATAAAGAATTTGGCCTATGTTTACTTAAATACCGACCTTATTATGTATACTACCATTAACCCTCATCAGCATTCACCCCCGATCATAAAAACTTTGAGTTGTACTTATTTGTAACATATGTAGGTAACTTAGTTCGCTTTCTCAATAAATGATAGGATTTGGAAAAAGGAAAGATTATATTTTTTCATACACATATTTATTTAACCATTTCAACTAATAACCAACTATTCCAAATAGAATAATTATGTTTTTTTGAAGTGAAAACTTCTTTAGCGGCGCTGTGCACTTTTTGTGATGGGTAAAAAATGTTAAACTCGCGACAGGTCACGTGACCGACAGATTCGTAAGACGGACACGGATCGAAAAACTGTTACAATGTCATTGAGTTTTCACTTCTGCCGGCACTCCCGGAGTGCAACCCGTTGTTTTTATGTTACTACAGTTGATGCAGTCTTTACAAGATATTTAAATAGATTCGAATCAAAATTGTTTGTTTCCTATTTTAGTTACCATAAACCTTTAGTATCAGTTTTTGATCATATCATGAAATCATGATAATAATGATGATGATTTGATGATGGAAGAGTTGTTGAAATTGTGGTTAAAAATTCATAAGTTCCATTGGTATTCATTTCAAAGAACACCAAATATACCAAATTAAGTAATCAAAATTAATATTTCATGTATTTATTTGTAAATTTACGTTTTAAGCAATAGATTACAATTATTGTAAGTATGTAAAATAATGTGCACTAGAAAAGTGGGTTAGGTTAGGTTAGAACTGCGACCTTTACAGAAACCAACTGCTACTAGAAAAGTGGGTTAGGTCAGGTTAGAACTGTGACCTTCACAAAAAAGAACTGCTACTAGAAAAGTGGGTTAGGTTAGGTTATAACTGCGGCATTTACAGAATCCCATATTTAATTTTGTTTAAAAAATCAACTCATCCGCAAAGGGTAGGTTAGGTTGGTTAGACATTTGCTGATGCTGATCAACTGATTTTTCAGCTAACCAATTTTTGCGGATCAGTTAAATTGTTATCCAACATGAAATGATTCGCTTACACTGATTGCTTAAAAACTAAATTTGATTAATAGTGGATCGCTTATGCTCAAATGATTAATTTGCTAACCAAATCAATTTAGAGTAGCTCAGTATGATATTAATTGCGAACTGGTTTAGAAGTAGGTACTTGCTTACCTTGCTGACCAAGTATCAATTTCGGCTGAAAAATTGTTTGTTCATCAAAATAGGAATATTCTGCAGATCGATTAAATGACACGTTCCAAGGGTTCCGTACATTACCCAATTTTTAACAATGTATTTTTTTATATGGAACGTGAATGAAATGTCTTTAAAAAAATTCACAGATTTCGTGCCTCACACGACTATCGAGCACATTGGAAATGAATCTACGGAATTCGAAAAAATATTGTAGCTGAGCGACGAGAAAGTCTGGATAAGGAAAAAGTTACAAAATAAAACTACAACGTTGAATGATAATTATTTTATTCTTAGACTAACACAAGTATCCTGGACATAACGCATGTGAACAAACAAATTGCAAAATTTCCACACGCGTATCCAAGTTTGAATAATTGTCACGGTGGCGCATAAGTATAGGTACATATTTCATTTTTCGATTAATAAGGAGGATATATTAATGTTCAAAGTACAAGAAAATTATTACACGGCAAATCCGTAGTCAACTCGAGAAGTGGTGATCGGCAGCGGCCCATTTGCTGCAAGATATGAAATTTTCTTGACAGTAGTTTGACGCGACGAGAGATGACCATAACAGCGTTTGTCTATGTTGCACCAAACCTGAGTTCCAATAGGTACTACCAGGGTTCAGCATCAGCTATCTTGGGTAATGCTCTACCATGTGCTCATCATGACGAATCGGGTGTCCAAAACAGCGTGTGCCTATGTTGCACCAAACCTGAGTTCCGCTAGGTACAACCAGGGTTCAGCATCAGCTCTATCTTGGGTACTACTCTCCTAAGTGCTCATCGAGACGAGTCCGATGACCAAAACAGCGTGTGTTTATGTTGTATTAAACCCGAGCTCCACTAGGTA